>NC_092336.1:207119900-207427000 GCF_046630445.1 Rutidosis leptorrhynchoides | reverse complement strand
TCGTATGTTATAAAAATGCAATTCGCATTGTACGAGAAGAAGGAGAACCCTTAATGGTGTACGGAGAAAAGGGCAACATGAAGCTACATCTTATTAGTAATTTGAAGGCACAAAAACTAATAAGAAAAGGTTGCTATGCTGTTTTAGCACACGTCGAGAAAGTACAAACTGAAGAAAAGAGCATCAATGATGTTCCCGTAGCAAAAGAATTTCCCGATGTATTTCCGAAAGAATTACCGGGACTACCTCCACATCGATCCGTTGAATTTCAAATAGATCTTGTACCAGGAGCTGCACCAATAGCTCGTGCTCCTTATAGACTCGCACCCAGCGAGATGAAAGAACTGCAAAGCCAACTGCAAGAATTATTAGAACGTGGTTTCATTCAACCAAGCACATCACCATGGGGAGCTCCTGTTTTGTTTGTAAAGAAGAAGGATGGTACATTTAGGTTGTGTATTGACTGCAGAGAGTTGAACAAACTTACCATCAAAAACCGTTATCCACTGCTGAGAATTGACGACTTATTTGATCAACTACAAGGCTCGTCGGTTTATTCGAAGATCGATTTACGTTTTGAATATCATCAAATGCTAGTAAAGGAGGATGATATTCCAAAAACTGCTTTTAGGACGCGTTATGGTCATTACGAGTTTATGGTTATGCGTTTGGATTGACTAACGCACCAGCTGTGTTCATGGACCTTATTAACCGAGTGTGTGGGCCATATCTTGACAAGTTTGTCATTGTTTTCATCGATGACATACTTATTTACTCAAAGAATGATCAAGAGCACGAAGAACATTTGAGAAAAGTGTTAGAAGTATTGAGGAAAGAAAAACTGTACGCTAAGTTTTCAAAGTGTGCATTTTGGTTGGAAGAAGTTCAATTCCTCGGTCACATAGTGAACAAAGAAGGTATCCAGGTGGACCCGGCAAAGATCGAAACCGTTGAAAAGTGGGAAACCCCAAAAACTCCGAAGCATATACGTCAATTTTTAGGATTGGCTGGTTACTATAGAAGATTCATCCAAGATTTCTCCAAAATAGCAAAACCCTTGACTGCATTAACGCATAAAGGGAAGAAATTTGAATGGAAGGATGAACAAGAGAAGGCGTTTCAATTATTGAAGAAAAAGCTAACTACGGCACCTATATTGTCATTGCCTGAATGGAATGATGATTTTGTGATTTATTGTGACGCATCAAAGCAAGGTCTCGATTGTGTATTAATGCAACGAACGAAGGTGATTGCTTATGCGTCTAGATAATTGAAGATTCACGAGCAAAATTATACGACACATGATTTGAAATTAGGCGCGGTTGTTTTTGCATTAAAGACTTGGAGGCACTACTTATATGGGGTCAAAAGTATTATATATACCGACTACAAAAGTCTTCAACACATATTTAATCAGAAACAACTGAATATGAGGCAGCGTAGGTGGATTGAATTGTTGAATGATTACGACTTTGAGATTCGTTACCACCCGGGGAAGGCAAATGTGGTAGCCGACGCCTTGAGCAGAAAGGACAGAGAACCCATTCGAGTAAAATCTATGAATATAATGATTCACACTAACCTTACTACTCAAATAAAGGAGGCGCAACAAGGAGTTTTAAAAGAGGGAAATTTAAAGGATGAAATACCCAAAGGATCGGAGAAGCATCTTAATATTCGGGAAGACGGAACCCGGTATAGGGCTGAAAGAATTTGGGTACCAAAATTTGGAGATATGAGAGAAATGGTACTTAGAGAAGCTCATAAAACCAGATACTCAATACATTCTGGAACGGGGAAGATGTACAAGGATCTTAAGAAACATTTTTGGTGGCCAGGTATGAAAGCCGATATTGCTAAATATGTAGGAGAATGTTTGACGTGTTCTAAGGTCAAAGCTGAACATCAGAAACCATCAGGTCTACTACAACAACCTGAAATCCCGGAATGGAAATGGGAAAACATTACCATGGATTTAATTACTAAATTGCCAAGGACTGCAAGTGGTTATGATACTATTTGGGTAATAGTTGATCGTCTCACCAAGTCAGCACACTTCCTGCCAATAAGAGAAGATGACAAGATGGAGAAGTTAGCACGACTGTATTTGAAGGAAGTCGTCTCCAGACATGGAATACCAATCTCTATTATCTCTGATAGGGATGGCAGATTTATTTCAAGACTCTGGCAGACATTACAGCAAGCATTGGGAACTCGTCTAGACATGAGTACTGCCTATCATCCACAAACTGATGGGCAGAGCGAAAGGACGATACAAACGATTGAAGACATGCTACGAGCTTGTGTTATTGATTTCGGAAACAGTTGGGATCGACATCTACCGTTAGCAGAATTTTCCTACAACAACAGCTACCATTCAAGCATTGAGATGGCGCCGTTTGAAGCACTTTATAGTAGAAAGTGTAGGTCTCCGATTTGTTGGAGTGAAGTGGGGGATAGACAGATTACGGGTCCAGAGATAATACAAGAAACTACCGAGAAAATCATCCAAATTCAACAAAGATTGAAAACCACCCAGAGTCGACAAAAGAGCTACGCGGACAGTAAAAGAAAAGATATAGAGTTTGAAATTGGAGAAATGGTCATGCTTAAGGTTTCACCTTGGAAAGGCGTTGTTCGATTTGGTAAACGGGGGAAACTAAATCCAAGGTACATTGGACCATTCAAGATTATAGATCGTGTCGGACCAGTAGCTTACCAACTGGAGCTACCTCAACAACTCGCGGCTGTACATAACACTTTCCACGTATCAAATTTGAAGAAATGTTTTGCTAAAGAAGATCTCACTATTCTGTTGGACGAAATCCAAATCAATGAAAAACTTCAATTCATTGAAGAACCCGTCGAAATAATGGATCGTGAGGTTAAGAGACTTAAACAAAACAAGATACCGATTGTTAAGGTTCGATGGAATGCTCGTAGAGGACCCGAGTTCACCTGGGAGCGTGAAGATCAGATGAAGAAGAAATACCCGCATTTATTTCCAGAAGATACTTCAACACCTCCAACTGCTTAAAATTTCGGGACGAAATTTATTTAACGGGTAGGTACTGTAGTGACCCGAACTTTTTCATGTTTATATATATATTAAATGAAATTGTTATTTACATGATTAAGTGTTTCCAACATGTTAAGCAATCAAACTTGTTAAGACTTGATTAATTGAAATAGGTTTCATATAGACAATTGACCACCCAAGTTGACCGGTGATTCACGAATGTTAAAACTTGTAAAAACTATACGATGACATATATATGGTTATATATATAGTTAACATGATTTTATTATAAGTATGTATCTCATTAGGTATTTTAACAATGAGTTATATACATAAAAATGAGACTATTAATTTAAGAAACTCGAAAACGATATATATAACGATTATCGTTATAACAACGTCTTACTAGGTACATATGTGTGACGACCCGGAAATTTCTGACTAAATTTAAACTTTATCTTTATATTATTCTGACACGATAAGCAATGTTTGTTAAGTTAAATCTCAAGGATTTTAAACTATGTTTATACATTCATTTAAACCTCGACCAAATTCCAATGATTCACGAACCATTAAATGAACATATATGAATATGTATGTATATGTGTATATGTTATAAATTGAAAATGTCAACAAAGTATTTAAACGTATAATGCTTTATATGAACGTATTTGTTTCAATATGATTATCGACGAAATTAAAAAAAATATTAAATGATTGAATTATCAGAAACATTGAATTATGATTACAAGTCTCTGTTGAGAGGTCCACTATAATTTGAGAAAATCTATTCCTCTTAACGATATTCCGAATAATTTGTAAAGCTATTTATAAATAAAAATAAAAAGTGTCATTTACGAAAGTTAGACAAAAGCTAGTGGAGAATTGGTTTCCATAATATTCTATTAGTCTATTTTCAAACGTACAAAAACGTTTTCAGTTTAAAAAGAACTTTATTATTAAAACGTATATAACTTTTATAAATATCTAGAATCGCTTTTGACAACTCATTACTTAACCAGTATAATAAATATAACGATATTTATATTTTATTTCATTAAATATATATATAACGATTTAAATTAATATTATATATATTTATACGCGTATTATACATACATAGTTTTTATACTTTTACTATACTTTAACTTTACATTTACTTTACTTTTACTTTACTTTAACTTTAATAATTCACTTTAATAATTCATACTTTAATAATTCACTTTAATAATTCATACTTTAATAATTCACTTTAATAATTCACTTTAATAATTCACTTTAATAATTCATACTTTAATAATTCACTTTAATAATTCATACTTTAATAATTCACTTTAATAATTCATACTTTAATAATTCACTTTAATAATTCAAAAATCTATTATAAATAGAATTCAATAGGTTTCATTATTTCATAGAAACTTGAAAATATATTTCTCTAAACTCTCTCAATCGATTTACATATATATATATATATATATATATATATATATATATATATATATATATATATATATATATATATATATATATATATATATATATATATATATATATATATATATATATATATATATATATATATATATATATATATATATATATATATTTGCTCTGTATTATTTCAAGATATTATTAGTATACATAAAATATTACGACGGAGTGATGTCCGAGTGATTTCAAAATAGTTTTTTTGAATGAGTCGAAGCTAAGGAAATTATGGGTTATAGCTATGGAGGTGATGGGTATGATTCATGGGTATGCTCGTGAGGTCAATCTAGTGTTTATCATCTCCGTTGCGTCTACGTACTTTCCTGCAATATTGAATCTCAATATTGATACGTGAGCACTCATAACTTAACTTTTATATATCAATAGTGTATCCCTAACTAGTGCTCGAGTATATAGGATTATGCATGCTTGTACATTCGATATTGTCCTTAGATAGGTTTGTTGAATCCTGAATTAGATACATATGCTACTGAGATAGGGTATATGATATGCATGTCATTGGAAAGCTAGCGAAAAATTAAGAACTTTTCATTTAGATATCGAATGGTTTCGATGAACGGATTTGAAGTTATAGTCAACTGAATTTTAGTATTATTGTTAAAATGATTATTATTACTATCGTCGTTATTATTTTAATAGAAATATCATTGTTATTATAAAATATCATTATTACTATTATGTTAGTATTATCATTTTATCATAATAACATTTTTAGTAAATATAAATATTGTTATTTTTTTTATAGAATAATAATAATTATTATTACAAAATAATACAACTTTTACTTATTATTATTACGATCAATATTATTTTATCAAATAAATAGGGGATACAAAGATATTTTTCACCACGCGTAATATAATTACATTAATAATACATACCACTATAGTTTTACGATATTAAGTGAACTTTATAAATTTTACTACTTAAGATATATAAAAGTATATTTTATCATATATAAACGTTAATATAAATTTTTATTAATAAATTACTTTTATTATTATAAAATCTAATAAATATATTTAAATATATAAAACGACTATAGTTAAGTTATATAATAAACACGTATAAATTTTAGAAGTCATTTTGGGTCAAGTTGACTTTTGTTGACTTTTGCATATTAGTCTCGAGCATTAGGATTGTGGTACACTATGACTTGACCAAAAATTGTTAGACAAATATTGACCAACATATAAATATATATAATTAATATAGGTTCGTGAATCCGAGACCAACCTTGCACTTGTTAAATGACGTTATATGTATTTTTACTACGAAATACAGTATGGTGAGTTTCATTTGCCCCCTTTTATATATATTTTTGGGACTGAGAATACATGCGCTGTTTTTTATAAATGTTTTACGAAATAGGCACAAGTACTAAAACTAATTCTACGTGGGTTTAAACCAGAAATATACCCTTAGCTTGGTAACATTAAACTACTTGTCTATGTACGGTAGGCGCGAATCCTAAAGATAGATCTATTGGGCCTGACAAACCCCATCCTGACTATGGGATGCTTTAGTACTTCGAGGTTATTTTAAACACACCTGATCTGGTGTACTTCAGAGGGTAAAACATGAACGTTAAGGCTTGTTACCGGGTGCCTACAATTTATAGAATACTTTTATACACTTACGAGTGTACATATATTTATAAACAGAAATCTTGTGGTCTATTAATATATTGAAATGATTGTTATGATAAACCTATGAACTCATCAACCTTTTGGTTGACACTTTAAAGCATGTTTATTCTCAGGTATTAAAGAAATCTTCTGCTGTGCATTAGCTCATTTTAAGGATATTACTTGGAGTCATTCATGGCATATTTTGAAAGACGTTGCATTCGAGTCATTGAGTTCATCAAGATTATTATTATGTCAATTATTGTTGGATGTATTATGAAATAGTGTGCATTCCGTCAACTTTCGTTGTAAAGAAAGTTTGTCTTTTAAAAATGAATGCAATGTTTGTAAAATGTATCATATAGAGGTCAAAATACCTCGCGATATAATCAACTATTGTGAATCGTTTATAATGTATATGAACGGGTCCTTTCAGTTGGTATCAGAGCGGTGGTCTTAGCGAACCAGGTCTGCATTAGTGTATCTAACTGATAGTCGCTAGGATGCATTAGTGAGCCTGGACTTCGACCGTGTCTGCATGTCAAAAGTTTTGCTTATCATTTTTGTCGGAAATTGCCTGCTTATCATTCTTAGTCTAGACACGTCTTACTGCATTGATTGCATGAATATTGTATAGACAAAATTCATATCTTAGCGTATCTGCTAATCCATATCTTAGCGTATCTGTTACTGTAAACTTTGCCTGACATATCCCGTAATTTCCTCCGTAATCTACGAAATCTTTTGCGCTATATATATAGATATTCTATGTAATTAGAATACCACCCGATAGCCGAAAAATCATTTCATATCGAAAAATCCTTTATTCAATCGAATGAAATGGAATTCGTTATTAGTTCAAGTCCCTCGAATTCCGATATGGAATCCCACTCAAGCTCCGAAAGCAGTGTGACCGGAATGGATCAACCAATTAGCCATTATCTATTCTGGATGAATTGGGGATAGGTTCGTAGCCTCCTCAATAATTGGAGACAAGAAGAAGGTGATCCCTTCCATCCACCACATTGCCCTCTTGGCGATGAACCTGAAGCATTTACCGGCGAACCGGTCCGAAACACCATTTTCTCTCTCATTTCCAGAGTATCTCATCACGATTATATACTACATCAAATTCTAGATTTTATTTATCCGCTCGTCCGAACCGACAATCACCCTGGTGTAATAGAAGAAGTCAACGAGCTTCGCGCTCGAGTAGTGGCTTTAGAGAATATGGTGCAAGGGTTACAAACACCAACAAATAACGAAGTATTAATTCATAATTTCAATTTTATTGAATAAATACTCCGTAAAAGTTATGTAATTTCTAAAGTCTTTAGGGATTATTCAGTTCTAGTTTCAACCGTAAATCAAATGAGTTTAATTTAATATTAACTCATTAAATCTATGTTACATCTGAAGAAAATATGCACATATATATTTTCATAAAGATTGTAATAAAATTCTGTTGTACAAAATATTAATTGTGAAATTTTTTTTTAACGGGTAGGTAATACCCGAGAGATATATAAATTCACAATTAATATGTTACATTTTTCGAATCTGATTAAGCAAATCATCAACTATACTCCCAAAATCTCACAACAATATACATTTTTGTATAGAAATCAAAACAACCATTCTCACCCAAATTTGATTACGCATTCTGATTTTGACAAATCAAAATCCAAGTCATGATTTAACAGAAGACATCACTCTTAGATTCCTACATCTTTCAAAGCTATACTTTGACTTCAAAACTATGTTAGAACATCATATGTATATTAACGATTACAAACTGTGTTCAAACTCTCCGAAGTTTTCGAAGACACTTCAAACAATGAACAATCGAGATGATGATCCAACCACATATTACCCACATTTATGTACCTAAAAAGCTCTCGAAGCCAAAGTCATAGTTCTACGCGTATCCATGTCAGACCCTTTGGCATTTATTAGCTAAAATGACTTTTCAATTCCTTTTCAAAGTAGACAGTTTTGTCACAGCTCCAGCAAGTCAACTTTGACTTTTCAGTCGGACTAGTCGTATTATAACCTCGATAGATACGTTGGCCTTTCGTCATCATTACTGGGGACCTTTCATATCTTGCCACCTTAGCAATAAACTTACCAACAACTTCAATTATCTTTGACTTTTAGAAAAATCATTATATTTATTGAAATCACATCATTTACTCATTCGCATCTTGTAACGAGAATTGTCATACGAATCATCGGAAAACAGTAACCAGTATTTTAAAATCTCGCAGCATGTCTACGCCAACAGTTATATGTGTACGTAAAACGTCTATCTCCTGGACTTACATACTTTAAATGTGAAGTTCTGAAAAATATTTTGACCTGCAAACTAGTTCTTGAAATGCTGACGAAGCATCAAAAACTGTAAAAGATCTTAACAGTAAAAAGTTTGATGACAAAGAATAGTAAGGTGGTAAAGCTGAGAAAAAGAGAAGGTTTGGAACTGGAAAATGGATTGAACAGACTATGAAGGAGGCTGTGGACAAATCACAAAGACTAAATCTGCCTTCAAAGAATCCAAATGATTCAGTGCCTGCTAAAGTCATTAACGAATACCTTACTCTTTATTCTAAACCTTTACAGACAAATCTTCATCATAATCCATCAATATTAGAAATTCTAAGATATTATCATACCTTTCATTATAAATATTCGCGATATTTCTGAAGATATTTTCACAACTAATCTTATCTGAAGTCATTTATCTCTTTGTGCTATCAGTGTTACATCATATAAGAAACTATTAGTTTCTATATTCTATAAACTTTCGAGTTTAAATTATGAATGTTTTGAAGTAATGTTGGGAACTGAAGCATGAGTTAGTATAATATAATGACACTTGATCAACGTGATTATATTACAGTAAGTCATGCTGAGTTTCTAATGGGACATGACGATTCACAGACCATGCCGTCATCATGTTTCATGTTACACGACTCTTGTATTCTATTTAATCTCTAAAAATATCAAGAATATATTTTCTTGATGATTCGGTCTTTTCAGGGTATTCTGGTAAATTAACAAATCAAGATCGTGCCATTACCATTTCCTTCTTAGAACATTAACTATGTTCATTCTGAAATTCATATCTGCGAATACTGGACCATTACAAACGTTGCTTAATCGCAAGAAGAAGAAACGAAAGGAAAAAACTCCAAAATAGAAATTGGAGTATAAATCGCAGCAAATAGAAGTGAGCATTAACTGTGGATGTCAATGATTATAGAAGACAAAAGCAGGGGCTTTGAAATATAAGGGAAGATATAAAACCCAACAACCACCCAAAAATTATAAACCGTATATATCGATGCATATAGCAATATAAAGACACGGAAGAACTAAAAACACTATAAAACCGAGAGTATAGTAGAAGTAAATAGATTCTTCCGGAGACAGATGAAAAAGAAGAACGACAGATATGAAAGTGAGGAGTATATCGAGAATCAGTAATGGATGAAGCATATTGACAAATACTTTAAAATATGAGTTGAGGGAGAAAGAATAGAAGGTGTGAGTTGTAAGGAAACGAAGGAGGTGGATTTATAGTGAAATACCCAACAAAGAAATCAAGATGGATTATCGTATTAATTCGAAGAGAATCATAATCTCCTTAATCACCGAAGCATCAAATCCAACATAGATTACAAATATTTTCTTTAAATTCGGAGATCAATTGTGATGACGTCAAAAGATATGACGAATCACTATAATCTTATTTCCTTCATTTATGATAACTTCCCTCATACGCTTTGAGTAATCGAATTATTTTATCCATACTTCTTAGACATGATAAAACTTCATAATCGTCATAATAACATTCTCATTGTTAGCCATAACGACCTCTATCAAATTTCGGGGACGAAATTTCTTTAACGGGTAGGTACTGTGACGACCCGGAAATTTCTGACTAAATTTAAACTTTATCTTTATATTATTCTGACACGATAAGCAATGTTTGTTAAGTTAAATCTCAAGGATTTTAAACTATGTTTATACATTCATTTAAACCTCGACCAAATTCCAATGATTCACGAACCATTAAATGAACATATATGAATATGTATGTATATGTGTATATGTTATAAATTGAAAATGTCAACAAAGTATTTAAACGTATAATGCTTTATATGAACGTATTTGTTTCAATATGATTATCGACGAAATTAAAAAAAATATTAAATGATTGAATTATCAGAAACATTGAATTATGATTACAAGTCTCTTTTGAGAGGTCCACTATAATTTGAGAAAATCTATTTCTCTTAACGATATTCGGAATAATTTGTAAAGCTATTTATAAATAAAAATAAAAAGTGTCATTTACGAAAGTTAGACAAAAGCTAGTGGAGAATTGGTTTCCATAATATTCTATTAATCTATTTTCAAACGTACAAAAACGTTTTCAGTTTAAAAAGAACTTTATTATTAAAACGTATATAACTTTTATAAATATCTAGAATCACTTTTAACAACTCATTACTTAACCAGTATAATAAATATAACGATATTTATATTTTATTTCATTAAATATATATAACGATTTAAATTAATATTATATATATTTATACGCGTATTATACATACATAGTTTTTATACTTTTACTATACTTTAACTTTACATTTACTTTACTTTTACTTTACTTTAACTTTAATAATTCACTTTAATAATTCATACTTTAATAATTCACTTTAATAATTCATACTTTAATAATTCACTTTAATAATTCATACTTTAATAATTCACTTTAATAATTCATACTTTAATAATTCACTTTAATAATTCATACTTTAATAATTCACTATAATAATTCAAAAATCTATTATAAATAGAATTCAATAGGTTTCATTATTTCATAGAAACTTGAAAATATATTTCTCTAAACTCTCTCAATCGATTTACATATATATATATATATATATATATATATATATATATATATATATATATATATATATATATATATATATATATATATATATATATATATATATATATATATATATATATATATATATATATATATTTGCTCTGTATTATTTCAAGATATTATTAGTATACATAAAATATTACGATGGAGTGATGTCCGAGTGATTTCAAAATAGTTTTTTTGAATGAGTCGAAGCTAAGGAAATTATGGGTTATAGCTATGGAGGTGATGGGTATGGTTCATGGGTATGCTCGTGAGGTCAATCTAGTGTTTATCATCTCCGTTGCGTCTACGTACTTTCCTGCAATATTGAATCTCAATATTGATACGTGAGCACTCATAACTTAACTTTTATATATCAATAGTGTATCCCTAACTAGTGCTCGAGTATATAGGATTATGCATGCTTGTACATTCGATATTGTCCTTAGATAGGTTTGTTGAATCCTGAATTAGATACATATGCTACTGAGATAGGGTATATTATATGCATGTCATTGGAAAGCTAGCGAAAAATTAAGAACTTTTCATTTAGATATCGAATGGTTTCGATGAACGGATTTGAAGTTATAGTCAACTGAATTTTAGTATTATTGTTAAAATGATTATTATTACTATCGTCGTTATTATTTTAATAGAAATATCATTGTTATTATAAAATATCATTATTACTATTATGTTAGTATTATCATTTTATCATAATAACATTTTTAGTAAATATAAATATTGTTATTTTTTTATAGAATAATAATAATTATTATTACAAAATAATACAACTTTTATTTATTATTATTATGATCAATATTATTTTATCAAATAAATAGGGGATACAAAGATATTTTTCACCACGCGTAATATAATTACATTAATAATACATACCACTATAGTTTTACGATATTAAGTGAACTTTATAAATTTTACTACTTAAGATATATAAAAGTATATTTTATCATATATAAACGTTAATATAAATTTTTATTAATAAATGACTTTTATTATTAAAAAATCTAATAAATATATTTAATTATATAAAACGACTATAGTTAAGTTATATAATAAACACGTATAAATTTTAGAAGTCATTTTGGGTCAAGTTGACTTTTGTTGACTTTTGCATATTAGTCTCGAGCATTACGATTGTGGTACACTATGACTTGACCAAAAATTGTTAGACAAATATTGACCAACATATAAATATATATAATTAATATAGGTTCGTGAATCCGAGACCAACCTTGCACTTGTTAAATGACGTTATATGTATTTTTACTACGAAATACAGTATGGTGAGTTTCATTTGCTCCCTTTTATATATATTTTTGGGACTGAGAATACATGCGCTGTTTTTTATAAATGTTTTACGAAATAGGCACAAGTACTAAAACTAATTCTACGTGGGTTTAAACCAGAAATATACCCTTAGATTGGTAACATTAAACTACTTGTCTATGTACGGTAGGCGCGAATCCTAAAGATAGATCTATTGGGCCTGACAAACCCCATCCTGACTATGGATGCTTTAGTACTTCGAGGTTATTTTAAACACACCTGATCTGGTGTACTTCAGAGGGTAAAACATGAACGTTAAGGCTTGTTACCGGGTGCCTACAATTTATAGAATACTTTTATACACTTACGAGTGTACATATATTTATAAACAGAAATCTTGTGATCTATTAATATATTGAAATGATTGTTATGATAAACCTATGAACTCATCAACCTTTTGGTTGACACTTTAAAGCATGTTTATTCTCAGGTATTAAAGAAATCTTCCGCTGTGCATTAGCTCATTTTAAGGATATTACTTGGAGTCATTCATGGCATATTTTGAAAGACGTTGCATTCGAGTCATTGAGTTCATCAAGATTATTATTATGTCAATTATAGTTGGATATATTATGAAATGGTGTGCATTTCGTCAACTTTCGTTGTAAAGAAAGTTTGTCTTTTAAAAACGAATGCAATGTTTGTAAAATGTATCATATAGAGGTCAAAATACCTCGTGATGTAATCAACTATTGTGAATCGTTTATAATGTATATGAACGGGTCCTTTCAATATGAATCATATTAACATATTGATACACTTGGTTAATTATGTTAAATGATAAGTAAATATATTATTAAGTGTATTAACAATGAAATACGTATGTAAAAATAAGACTACTAACTTAATGATTTCGAAACGAGACATATATGTAACGATTATCGTTGTAACGACATTTAACTGTATATATATCATACTAAGATATATTATATATCATAATATCATGATAATATAACAATTTAACATCTCATTTATTATAATAAACAATGGGTTAACAACATTCAACAAGATCGTTAACCTAAAGGTTTCAAAACAACATTTACATGTAACGACTAACGATGACTTAACGACTCAGTTAAAATGTATATACATGTAGTGTTTTAATATGTATTCATACACTTTTGAAATACTTCAAGACACTTATCAAAATACTTCTACTTAACAAAAATGCTTACAATTACATCCTCGTTCAGTTTCATCAACAATTCTACTCGTATGCACCCGTATGTGTACTCGTACAATACACAGCTTTTAGATGTATGTACTATTGGTATATACACTCCAATGATCAGCGCTTAGTAGCCCATGTGAGTCACCTAACACATGTGAGAACCATCATTTGGCAACTATCATGAAATATCTCATAAAATTACAAAAATATGAGTAATCATTCATGACTTATTTACATGAAAACAAAATTACATATCCTTTATATCTAATCCATACACCAACGGCCAAAAACATCTACAAACACTTTCATTCTTTAATTTTATTCATCTAATTGATCTCTCTCAAGTTCTATCTTCAAGTTCTAAGTGTTCTTCATAAATTCCAAAAGTTCTAGTTTCATAAAATCAAGAATACTTCCAAGATTGCAAGTTTACTTCCAAGTTTTCTAAATCCATTCCAAGTAATCATCCAAGATCAAGAAACCTTTGTTACTTACAGTAGGTTATCTTTCTAATACAAGGTAATAATCATATTCAAACTTTAATTCAATTTCTATAACTATAACAATCTTATTTCGAGTGGAAATCTTACTTGAAATTGTTTTCGTGTCATGATTCTGCTTCAAGAACTTTCAAGCCATCCAAGGATCCTTTGAAGCTAGATCCATTTTTCTCATTTCCAGTAGGTTTATCCAAGGAACTTGAGGTAGTAATGATGTTCATAACATCATTCGATTCATACATATAAAGCTATCTTATTCGAAGGTTTAAACTTGTAATCATTAAAACATAGTTTAGTTAATTCTAAACTTGTTCGCAAATAAAAGTTAATCCTTCTAACTTGACTTTTAAAATCAACTAAACACATGTTATATATCTATATGATATGCTAACTAAATGATTTAAAACCTGGAAACACGAAAAACACCGTAAAACCGGATTTACGCCGTCGTAGTAACACCGCGGGCTGTTTTGGGTTAGTTAATTAAAAACTATGATAAATTTTGATTTAAAAATTGTTATTCTGGGAAAATTATTTTTATTATGAACATGAAACTATATCCAAAATTTATGGTTAAACTCAAAGTGGAAGTATGTTTTCTAAAATGGTCATCTAGACGTCGTTCTTTCGACTGAAATGACTACCTTTACAAAAACGACTTGTAACTTATTTTTCTGACTATAAACCTATACTTTTTCTGTTTAGATTCATAAAATAGAGTTCAATATTAAACCATAGCAATTTGATTCACTCAAAACGGATTTAAAATGAAGAAGTTATGGGTAAAACAAGATTGGATAATTTTTCTCATTTTAGCTACGTGAAAATTGGTAACAAATCTATTCCAACCATAACTAAATCAACTTGTATTGTATATTATGTAATCTTGAGATACCATAGACACGTATACAATGTTTCAACCTATCATGTCGACACATCTATATATATTTCGGAACAACCATAGACACTCTGTATGTGAATGTTGGAGTTAGCTATACAGGGTTGAGGTTGATTCCAAAATATATATACTTTGAGTTGTGATCAATACTGAGATACGTATACACTGGGTCGTGGATTGATTCAAGATAATATTTATCAATTTATTTCTGTACATCTAACTGTGGACAACTAGTTGTAGTTTACTAACGAGGACAGCTGACTTAATAAACTTAAAACATCAAAATATATTAAAAGTGTTGTAAATATATTTTGAACATACTTTGATATATATGTATATATTGTTATAGGTTCGTGAATCAACCAGTGGCCAAGTCTTACTTCCCGACGAAGTAAAAATCTGTAAAAGTGAGTTATAGTCCCACTTTTAAAATCTAATATTTTTGGGATGAGAATACACGCAGGTTTTATAAATGATTTACAAAATAGACACAAGTACGTGAAACTACATTCTATGGTTGAATTATCGAAATCGAATATGCCCCTTTTTATTAAGTCTGGTAATCTAAGAATTAGGGAACAGACACCCTACTTGACGCGAATCCTAAAGATAGATCTATTGGGCCTAACAAACCCCATCCAAAGTACCGGATGCTTTAGTACTTCGAAATTTATATCATATCCGAAGGGTGTCCCGGAATGATGGGGATATTCTTATATATGCATCTTGTTAATGTCGGTTACCAGGTGTTCACCATATGAATGATTTTTATCTCTATGTATGGGATGTGTATTGAAATATGAAATCTTGTGGTCTATTGTTACGATTTGATATATATAGGTTAAACCTATAACTCACCAACATTTTTGTTGACGTTTAAAGCATGTTTATTCTCAGGTGAATACTAAGAGCTTCCGCTGTTGCATACTAAAATAAGGACAAGATTTGGAGTCCATGTTTGTATGATATTGTGTAAAAACTGCATTCAAGAAACTGATTTCGATGTAACATATTTGTATTGTAAATCATTATGTAATGGTCGTGTGTAAACAGGATATTTTAGATTATCATTATTTGATAATCTACGTAAAGCTTTTTAAACCTTTATTTATGAAATAAAGGTTATGGTTTCTTTTAAAAATGAATGCAGTCTTTGAAAAACGTCTCATATCGAGGTCAAAACCTCGCAACGAAATCAATTAATATGGAACGTTTTTAATCAATAAGAACGGGACATTTCATGTGGCCATTCAAAGATTCGAAACTTCACTGTTTGTTCATCAATGAATTCAAAGTTGGAATAGAATTCACGCACGAGTTGAGGAAAAAAGAATTTCTCAACCAAAAGGAAAGAAAGCCAACCCACTCTACCGAATTCTTGGTCGATTCCTGAAAATTCTTGCAGATTGACCTCCTGACCTTCACTAATAGGTCTACCGATCATTCTAGATCTGTTGTACTCACGACGTCTACTTGGATTTGTTGGCGGTGCATATGGATTGTGAGGGTGATTCATAGTGTTAATATTGAGAGAGACATGAATATGTGGATGTGAATAAGAATGGTGCATATGACTACTCTATAAATAGACATAAACTGCCACCATAATTTTCCGTCCAAGACTTCCCACCAAAAGTTTCCCGCCCAATATTTCCCACCAAGAGTTTCCCGCCTGTGATTTCCCACCAAATTGTCTATGTATGCAAATAGTATACATATACATACAGTATACATATACATATATTATACATATACAAACACTATACATATATACATACAGTATACATATACATACATTATACATATATACATATACATACAGTATACATATACAAACACTATACATATATACATACAGTGTACATATACATGCAGTATACATATATACATATAATATATAGAGATGGCATCGGGTCGAGTTTGGGCCGGGTTTAGGTAATCCCAGACCCGAACCTAGTTAATAAACCTTGTCCCAAACCCGAACCCATATCCGTCGGGTCCCCATTAAGTTACTAACCATCGGGTTATCAGGTTTCCCCATGGGTAAATGGGGATCCCCATTTATTTACCAACACTTAGGTTACCGGGTTTATCGCGGGTATCGAATATCTCTATTGTTACTCATTCTCATTCACTATTCACCTATTTCAATTTTTGTTTCTCTAATGTTATTAAATTAAATTAAGTATTAAATTTAAATGACTATATAAAAATATCAGAAATTAGTACAATATGACATTGTAGCTTATATTAATATTATTAAATTATACTAATGTTTATTAATAATATTGAAATTCCCTTCTGGTTGGGTATACGGGTATATGGGCCGGGTATACGGGTTTATATCTAAACTCATCTCCATACCAAAACCCGCAAAAAAAAAAATTAAAATCATCCCCATACTCGGCCCACGACCCGAATACCCGAACCCGCCCCAAAAGTGTCGGGTAATGGGTTTACCTATCGGGTGCGGGTCTTTTTGCCATCCTTAAATATACATATACAGTAGATGAATCGAATATTATACAAAGATTATGAATTAAACACTACAAACGACAAACCTTAAATAAAGATCATACAACTAGAAACTGAAAACTACATCAATTACTTGAAAATACAACTAAAAACTCAAAATACACCTAGAAATTAAAAATACAACACATACGTTCGGCGATCTCAAGTGAATGTTCTAGAGCTCTGTTGGACCTTAACAATTCTGGTATCACTTCAAGTGCCCCTAGCACACCAGACCGGATCAATCCAAATCATTTGGTCTCTACAACGTTGACCCTTGTACGACAACGATAATTTCAACCCTAAAATAGAGAAAGCATAATATCGTCGACCGTACTCATAATCATTATTCGAGCAAGTGCTGATAACTAACTTTGAACCACAAGATCGGCAACGATTAGGACGAAAATCAGGCATAATGTTGTCGTATAGTAATGTTGTGATTTGTGAAGGTGTAAATAGAATAACGAAAAAATGGGGCATGAATAGATAGTGATTTTCTACCAAAAGTTTCCGTTCCCGCCAGAGATTTCCCGCCCAAAAGTTTACAGTCCAATATGATGATGATAATGATGATGATGATGATGATAATGATGATGATGATGATGATGACGACGATGATGATGATGATGATGATGATGATGACAATGATGACGATAATGATGATGATGACGACAATGATGATGATGATGATGATGATGACGCGCCCCAAAGGTTTTTTGACCAAGAGTTTCCCGCCTGTGATTTCACACCAGATGTAACGGCGTAAGGTAACGGTGTAAGGTAACGGCGTAAGGTAACTGTGACGACTCAGAAATTTCTGACCAAATTTAAACTTGATCTTTATATGATTTCGACAAGCAAAGATTGTAATGTTGAGTCTCAAAAATTTTGAACTATTTTTGTGACGACCCGGAAATTCCCGACCAAATTTAAACTTAACCTTTATATGATTTCGTCACGATAAACAAAGTCTGTAATGTTAGGTCTAGAAAACTTTGGAACAGTTTACATGAATACAATTGCCCTTTGACTACTCCCGACGATTCACGAACTATTAAGTGTAAATAAATATATAAATATATATATACACGTATATAAATAAAAATGTAAGAGTATATATATAAAATGTGTAAATATTAAATATTCAGTATGTGTTATTATATAATATGTTATATTACAAAGATATTAAAATTAATATAGTTACTATAGAAATATTATTATCACTCCCAAATTTTTTTATCAACATTAATATTTCTAATATCATTATATAAAAATTTGATATATATAAATATAAGTAATATTATTAATATCATTATTAATATTAATATAATTAGTATTATTATTACTATTATTATTATTATTAACAATATTATTATTATTATTATTATTATTATCATTTTCACTAATATTGTTATTGTGACTTATTATTTTTATTTTTATTACTGTTATTGTTAATATTATCATTATCATTATTAATTGAATCATTATTAATATAATTATTAATTATTAATAATAAACATATAAATTCAAATGTATGATCTTTTGGAATCCATTTCTATTGCACATTACAATCCCACTGTAGTTAATTTTGTTTTCTGCCTCAAGAATCGTACAAATCAATCTTATTGAGATCAAAATCGTTAGCAATCCATATCAGCTTTAATTTTTATTTGTTACTACTTCATTGTCTACTCGAATATTTTCTGTTCCTTTCACAATGAATCTATGAGATCTTTTGTATATATCAACCATATCTATCTATCTTCCTCACTCTCTTATATCCACCAACAAAACCACCTTATTACAAACCACATTATAACTACTCAAAAGCCTTTGTGTTTTCTGTTTCTTTTCTTTTTGCCTTCGAACCATCACAAGTGTTTTCTCATGTTTCTATTACTACAACGATGATACTATTATGATTATGTGAAAATGGATGTCGATAACAACCATAAATGATGTTAAAACGAAATAATATAATACCGTAAGCTCTCTCTTTTTATTTATGTTAAAATCACAGACTCACCACTTTTATTATCTGTGACCATCAAAAACCCACTTGTTGGTTTCAAACCTTTGATCACCATCACTTACATTGCTGCTATTGTTTAAACGAAAACGACTATAAAGTCACTCTTGTTTTCTGTTTACGGCTATTGCAAAACACCTTCAAATATTTTAAACGACCACCTACAATGATACTTCTATCTTTCTGTTTCTAATGATCGAAAAATCACACAACCACCCCAATTATTAACGGCAACTTTGGCCCGCTGCTATAGTGTATTCTGGTTATGTTCGAAAACCCACAACTATCGAATCATCGCCACCACCTGCATATATACGGCTTGGTGTTAAAACTATCCAACCACCAAGACCACCACTCTACAACTATAACCACCATGAACATCACTACTTCGCGTTTTCTATTGCAACGAATCACAATCAAAACCATGCCAACCTTAAATAGATTTTTTCTTCTTCTTCTTCTTGTTTCCCTTTTCGTGAACCCACTTCTCCTTACAAGATTATAACTACAAATTTTACTCTCTTTGCTTGCTGCTACAATCTTTGTTTGTGTTTCTTTTAACAACGATGCAGTGAAGACTCTTGAGGTATAAAGGAACTGTGAATGGCAAAAACAATATTTATAATTTGAAATTGCAACCTATCATAACCTTCTTTTTCTTTTATGGCCGACCCTCACCAAACCCACCATCCCACTTGAGGTTATTTAAAATTTACTATGATGAGTTGTTTCTGTATCCATTCGATTAAAGTTGCAAAACAAAATAACTTTAATTCACTTTTTGGTCGACAAATACCCAAAAGAGATAACCCACTTGTGCAATTTATCAATTAAATATTATGGCCAATATCGTTTTCTTTTCTTTCCAAAAGCCACACGACTATATCATGTCATTAGGCCGAACTATTTTCTCTATGGATTTTCTTTTGGATCAAATTGTGTTCTTCGGCTGCTTGCTTTGTTTCCTAATTGGGTCGATGAGGTTTTGTTTGATAGGCCGGATCCTTTCCTATCATCATTGAAATCTGCTGCTACTTGTGTCTGTTTCCAATCTATTCGCAAACAACCATCTCAATCCAACCCTACTGTTTCTTTTCCTATTTCTGGCTGAGAACAAACATCAAATCCAATCACTGTAGTAAGTTGTTGCTACTGCTACATCACTAATTCCATTCTATTACTATTACATTGTTGCTTTTCTGTTTAAAACATGAAGAAAAGATTATGCGAAACGCGTAATGAACCAACACCATACGCGAACCACGTAATTTAATACTATTGGACGATTGCTAATCGATGTTTATGTTTTTCTTTAAAACAGCAACGAGTAAGATGATTTCCTTAGAAAATGATGATAATGGAGTTATGAAGAGGATAGATTTAATGATGAAGGTTGTGTTGAATGAGGTGAATTATGATGATAATGTATAATCACATGAGTGATGAGGATGATAGATGTCACCTATATGTTTATGATAATGGTTAGTAATAATACGTGATGAGTATGATAATGATATTATGATCATGACGATATGGTGATGATGATAATGATATACGCTGTGATAATGATTCAAGATGATTATGATTGGTATTTACTTTGGGTTTAGATTGAATTGAAGAAGGAGATGACAAACTAAGGTTAATAGAATTTAAGTACCATTTTAAAACAGAAAAACGTGTTAGAGCAAATGGCTTGGTGTGGTTAGCGAGAGGTCGAGGGTTCGAGCCCGGCCATGGACATTATTTTTAGGCCAATTCTTTGAGGTAGTTATCTTTATTTTTATTATTATTTCATTATTATTATTATTATTATTATTATTATTATTATTATTATTATTATTATTATTATTATTATTATTATATCTATAACTATTATTAATATTATTATTAGCATCATCATTAATAACATAAGTATTAGTATTATTATTATTATTATTATTATAAATATCACTATAAATATTAATATCATTATTATTATCATTATTAGTAAAAACGTTATTATTATAGATATAATAGTTATTATTATTATTATTACTATTACTATTATTATCATTTTATTATTAAAAGTATGAAAATTAGCATTTGTATTAAAATCTATTTTTAAAAAAGATTACCCTTGTTATTAAAACTATCATTATTATTATTATTATTATCATTAATAGAATCATTAATATATAAAATGAATATAGGAAACATATAACTTATTAATAAAAATGATATAACTACTAATAAATTTATATATATGTAAATTTGTTCAATTACAATTAGAGGTGTTAATATATATAATTGATATAGGTTCGTGTATATGAGGCCAACCCTATAATTGTTCAATGACGTCATATGTATTTTTACAACAAAATACAGTTTAGTGAGTTTCATTTGCTCCCTTTTTAAATGCTTTTGCAATATATATTTTTGGGACTGAGAATACATGCGCTGCTTTTATAACTGTTTTACGAAATAGACACAAGTAATTGAAACTACATTATATGGGTGAATGATCGAAGCCAAATATGCCCCTTTTTGCTTGGTAACCTAAGAATTAGTAAACCGATCTACTAATTGACGCGAATCCTACAGATAGATCTATTGGGCCTAACGAACCCCATCCAAAGTACCAGATGCTTTAGTACTTCGAATTCATTTTTATCATGTCCGAAGGATTTTCCGGAATGATAGGGGATATTCTTATATGCATCTTGTTAATGTGGGTTACCAGGTGTTCACCATATGAATGATTTTTGTCTCTATGCATGGGACGTATATTTATGAGAACTGGAAATGAAATTCTTGTGGTCTATTATGTAACATCCCGCCTTTTTCCGTTTACTTTTCCGTTTAACTATTTAAATTCCGTTATATGTTTATGACATCCCTCGTTAATACGCGTTTTTAAAATATCTCATTTAGGTAATTCACGCACCCACAACCAAACTAGAGGGACCATTGTTGCCAAGAGAGCAAAGAGGTGACTAGGTCAACTAGTCAACCATTCACTCTCATCCATTCATTATCTCTTTCATTTTCCATTTTTCTTTAATACTTCCACAAAATCTCTCAAACACCAATCCAAGAAATCATCATCTAAATCAAATCGAGCAAGCATCAATCAAAACAAATTACATATTTGGAATCCTTGCAACTTCCTCTTCGATTCCATACCGATTTCATTACATTTGGGTAACTTTCTAAAATCACTAGATTTTGTGTTCTTGATATTTTTAACTTATAAAGTTGTTAATTAGTGTCTATGGCTCAAGTCTAACATGAATATATGATTTATATGTTCGATTTTGTTATTTGAAGTAACTAGCATGAACATAAACTTTGGTGTGTTTGTTTTGGTGATTTGGTTGTTTGAATGATGTTAAATGTTATAAATGCATGTATTAAATGTGTTCCTAACATCACTAGCTTCAATTTGATGAGTAGGTTGTTTTAGAAAACTTCATAAACATGATTAGTGATTTTGAGGTTGTTGGTTAGGGTTTGATAGAATTGAATGTGAACATTTAATGCAATGAAAGCCATGAATTATGGTTAGTAAGTAGTTAGTTGTATTGTATGCTTGATTATCTACAAAACGGCGTGTTTTATGTATGCATTAAATGCCCGAATCATAAATGTGCACTTGTGAAATTTGAAGCATTAAATGTGTGCATTGATTGATCATTTGATTTTGAAAGGTCGATTATTTCAAATAATGTTTTCGGTTGGTGAAATGTGTTTAGTTGTGTTCTTTGTCAAATTAGCTTTCCAACGATATAAAATGCGTGTCGTAAGAGTTTACGGTTTGTGTTTTATGTGAAAATGAAGTTTGAATTGAGACTTGAACAATTGAGACTGACCAGGTACCAGCACCCGTTGATTGCCGCGGCGCGGCCATCCTGGGTCTCGGCGCGGCATATAACGTGTCCAGGTTCTGACCTCCTTGGTCAAAATACGAAAAATGTTTGGCACGTTATGGACCTCCGATTCACATGAGACTTGTTCTAACATGCTTATATATGAATAAAAAGCTCAGAAAAATAGTTCGGGACCCGACCCGAACGTGTTGACTTTTTCGTTGACTTTGACCGACCAAAGTTTGACTTTTTGTCAAACTTAACCAAATGATTATGCAATCTTTCTAACATGATCCTATACTTTTATCTTGCATGAAACTTGACAATTTGATTCACATGCAACATAATCGAGTAGTATTGAGCCATAGGACTAATTGAACATCTTTGACCAATCGTGACTATAGTTATTGATACAACCTATTTGTTTAGGTCAAGACTAGCATTGTTCTTTGCACGTCACTTGTCGAAGTACTTATTTACTCTTGCGCTCAAGGTGAGATCATAGTCTCACTTTTTACTCTTTTGAACTTACATTTGGGATGAGAAAACATAAACGTTTCTTTTTACTAAGTGAACACAAGTACAGGAAAACAAACATTCTACATACGAGTTTGAACAAAAATCCTCAATTCGATTATCATTAGTTACACTTGCTGGGTGTAAGCGAGAACTTATGTTATATGGCCATATGGGTTTGACAAACCCTCATTCAAACGGTTCGCTACCGTTTACGAATGAAATATATTTTCGAGAAACAGTGTATGTTCTAACATTATTGTGATGGGGTTCTATGGAAGGAATGTTAAGCATTGATAATTGGGTGCTCGTGAAACAAACTTTTGGAATGTATTACTATTATATCAATGTTACAAATCTTGTGGTTCACTTGTACTTAATTACTTAAACCTATGATTTCACCAATATTTTTGTTGACAGATTTCTATGTTTTTCTCAGGTCTTTGAACATTTTGTGATACATGTTTCCGCTCATTACTTTTGATACTTGCTTGGATGTCGAGTATATACATGCATACATGGAGCATCTTTTGGCTAAATTTAAATTGTGTCGCATAGATTTCAATTGTACTTATAACTTTGTAACGTAACTTTTGGATGAACGATTCTTGTAAACTTGGGAACAAATCTTAACTTTTGAAATGAATGCGACTGATGTTAAGCGAGGTGTATATAAAATAGTTATTATTTTACTAGGAAAATACTATTAAATACGATACAATTTTACACAAGATATTTATTTTATTTTTAGAATGGATATACTTAAACCTTGCTACAACACTTATAGGCAGTGTACCTAATCGTACAGTAGTGTAGTTTTTAGTAAGTCCGGTTCGTTCCACAGGGAAATCTTTAAACAAAGCTCAACGCTATATTAGTTTACTTTTATAAAAATACAAATATATATATAAGTAATATTATTATTATAAAGGGGGGTTTTTACCGTTTAATGACCGGTTTGTCGATTTTAAAACTTTAGTCGCAGTTAAAACCTAATGTAAAATATAAAATAAATAAAAGACGTAATTTAAAGCGTAAAGTAAATAACGATAATGAAATTGCGAATAATAAAAGTGCGATTAAATAACAATAAATAAAAGTGCGATAATTAGAAGTGCAATTAAATATAAAATAAAGGAAATTAAATATGAAATAAAAGAATTATGCTTATTTAAACTTCCGTAATCATGATGTTTGACGTGTTGATTTTAGTTTTATGCCCATGGGTTAATTGTCCTTTGTCCTGGATTATTTAATATGTCCGTCTGGTTTTTGTCCATAACAGTCCATCAGTCATAAATATAAATTGCAAGTGTCCTTGTCAAATTATTATTATACCCGAAGATAAATATTCCAACTAATTGGGGATTCGAATTGTAACAAGGTTTTAATACTTTGTTTAATGAATACACCAGGTTATCGACTGCGTGTAAACCAAGGTTTTACTACTTTGTTAACAATTACACCAATTACCCTTGAATGTAATTTCACCCCTGTTTTAATTATTCTAGTGGCTATTAATCCATTCCCGTTTCCGGTTAAATGAACGATTATTCGTACATATAAATATCCCGCCCATCGTGTCCGATCGAGTGTATATGGTAATTTATAGGGACGCCCAATTGTAAATCTTTATATTAACATTAACAAACTTTCATTTAGTTAAACAAATATAAAGCCCATTAATAGCCCATAGTCTAATTTCCACAAGTGTCGTTCTTTTGTCCAAACCCCAATTATGGTACAAAGCCCAATTACCCAATTTTAGTAATTAGCCCAACATCATGATTACTTCGTTTTAAATAAGCATAATAATAACTTAGCTACGAGACATTAATATAAAAAGGTTGAACATAACTTACAATGATTAAAAATAGCGTAGCGTTACACGGACAGAATTTCGACTTACACCCTTACAACATTCGCTAACATACCCTTATTATTAGGATTTAAAATTAAAATTAAAATTAAAATATAAATTATATATATATATTACGTATATATTGAGAGAGATATAGAAATAGAATATGAAATTTGATCAGAATTCGGTTTGCTTTATAGCCAGAGTTGAATTTTGGGGCTCCGCGACTCGCGGCAAAATCCCCTTCAAACTCCGCGAGTCGCGGAGATAGTATTTACAGCTCAGTCCTTGGAGTTTTCTCTGCCGACGGTTTTATATATATAAATATATTATATATATAATTAATATAATTAATTATATATTATATTATATTTATATACATAGTTAACTTGTAATTTTTAGTCCGTTGCGTCGAGCGTTAAGAGTTGACTCTGGTCCCGGTTCCGGATTTTCGAACGTCCTTGCGTACAATTTTATATTTTGTACTTTTCGTTTTGAATCTTGTACTCTTGTAATTTCGAGACGTTTCTTATCAATAATTGGAACCTTTTTGATTGTCTTTTGTACTTTTGAGCTTTTTGGTCGTTTGCGTCTTCAATTCGTCGAATCTGTCTTTTGTCTTCACCTTTTATTATTTAAACGAATATCACTTGTAAATAGAACAATTGCAACTAAAAGCTTGTCTTTCTTGAGGAATAATGCTATGAAATATATGTTCGTTTTTAGCATTATCAAATATTCCCACACTTGAGCGTTGCTTGTCCTCAAGCAATATTGTCTTGAAATACTAGAATCACTTCTTTATTCTTCACACTTTGTACATCAGTGATTTCTATACGGCGGTATAAACAATGGTAGTAACGATATGGTTTACAGTCCCACATGACTATAAAAATTTAGATCCATTAAGGAAATTGGATCTTTATGAAAACATTTGATCTTTTGAAATCTAGTTTTTACCCTAGATAAGTTTTCCGGAATAACCCTTTACCGGTATTTGCAAAATATTTTTGTGGGTTTGGTGGGTTTCAGATTTGAAAATTTTAGCTCAAAACTTGCGGTTTTGTGTCACCCACTTGCTAACCTTGTATTAGGAAAGCAACACGTCCAGTTTACTTGTTCCGTATATTACCTTTCGGCAAACTACCGTCCGGTTGAAAGGAAAGCGTTGAATAAGCAACTGTTAAGGCAATGTCCCGTGACATGCTTTTGATTATGGTCTATAACGTGTCGGACGCAATTACTATCCTTGGTAGGAGCAATAGTAAAGCTCACCCTTATAATTTTTCGGTCTGGCACAAGGTCCTGTCTTTGACCACTATGCAACCACCGTTCTTACGGTTGACACCCGATTTGGTTCAGGTGACCTAATGAATTTCAGGTGAATTCCTAGGATTTTACGTTCAATGGTAATGAACGCATTGAAAATAGGGTTTTCAGAAAACAAATCGGTTTGTAATTTTGATCAAAATATTTTCTCGTTTAAGCTCGAGTTTAGATATCATTGAATTCCATGAGTTTGTAATTCTCAATCTTTAAGGTCAATCTCTAGGATTGAGTAATATCAGTCTTAAAAGCTGATTTTTAATCTTTAAGGAGATTATCCTTTCTGGGGATCTGATTCATTAGTCTTATCCAGCTAATTTGCATGGTGCCCCCCCATTGTACGAGATAAATCCTTCTCATGGTTAGGATAAATCTGACCACTTGGCGACCCTGTTTAATGCTGAGGTCCGTGGATTTCCTGCTGATTTTAGTGATGACTTTTCTAGATTTTTCGTCAACCTACAGCTGGTCTGAACGACAACTTCATGACCTAAATCAAGAAGCGCGTGTCTTTTTCGGAAGACTTGACTTCCTTTTAATGATGGAATTGATTCATCGTGTAGATCCATCTCTTCTTTTCTTTCATCGGGTAAAACAGTTTAGTTTAGTCCAAAGCAAAAGTATTTTCAGTTATTTGTTACAGATATATGTGACATATGTTTAAAATAACTTGGTAAATTTTCCCACACTTGGCTTTTTATTTTTCTTTTTATCGTCCTCTATTCCATTTTAAATGAATTTTAACATTTTAATTTATTTCTCAATTTATGTCCTTTCCGAGGTAACAATAATTTCGGTGTTAAAACCTAGTTTTATCGTTCATAAATATGTATAAACATGATTTGAATTCATTTAATTGAAAAATTTTTACTAGAATTGGGTAGTCAGTATATAAGACTAGGGCTGTTCTTTTTTTATCAGAGAGCACTAGATTCTAATACAACTACTGCTTTACTAGTATTTTTAATGGTAACCAAGTGTTTAATATAAAAATTTTAAAATCCGAAAGAATTTAACCCCTTCCCACACTTAAGATCTTGCAATGCCCTCATTTGCAAGAAATCAGTAATAATTTAAATTATTGAGGGTGATTTGTGTGAAAATGATTAAATTTTTACCAAAGTTTCCAAATATATTGGCGTTTGTTTGCTGAATGATAAATGGTGCACATCATTTGTTCATTCCGTCTTGTTGTTATTTCACATATATTTTGCATCTTGTCGTCAAAATTAGTTGCTTTTGCTGAACTTAATGCCAGTCTTTGAAAATGCGTTGTTTTACCCTGTTGTGTACATAAGATAAACTGCAAACATATATACATATTTTTGAAGTTTGGTATATTACCCCACATTCAAAAATTATTAAAGTCTAAGAATAAAAGTTAGATAATTATAAAAATGATTACAATATTAACAAAAGTATTAAACATATCAATAATTACAAATTACAAAATAATAAAAAATAATAAGTAAACTAAGGATGATATTGGTACCAATAGGGGTTCCAGGCATAACCATAAGTGATATAGAATGCTTCGGCAGGGTCATACGTAGGATATGGTGGCTGCATCTCTATAGACCAAGGAGGGAAGACGGGTTTCGGTGTAGGAATATAGTTTCTACCTATATGTTGGCAATGCGCTATGATCTGGTTCTGATGAACTTGCCAATCCTCAAATGCTCTTTGTCTAGCATTTTCGTATTCCTGAGAAGCTATAAACCTATGCATTTCTTGCATCTCATTCCCCCCTCCTACATTACCTTGTTGCTGGTTTCTCTCCACCTGTGGATGTCTACCATGGTATCGTACTGCGGCGTTATTTCGCCTCTTCAAAACTTTCGCACCATGGTATACATTTAAACCTATAGTATCGCGGGGTTCCGGCTCTTCTAGTAATAATCCCCCCCGACTTATATCCACACCGAGATATTCACCAATCAAAGTAATAAAAATACCACCTCCTATTATGCTATGTGGTCGCATCCCCCGAACCATAGCTGATAAATAATAACCCACACAATATGGTATACTTACAGCGCTCTGTGGGTCTCGAATACACATATGGTAAAACAAATCTTGTTCATTTACTTTTTCTTTGTTCTTACCCCTTTGTGTAATCGAATTAGCTAAAAACCTATGTATCACTCTTAATTCGGCTCTATCTATATCCAAATAAGAGTAGTTTCCCCCTTTGAAACGGTGATGGCTTGTCATTTGACTCCACACACAGTGTGTATCAAAATTCTCATCTATCTTTCTACCGTTTAGTATCAATCCTCTACAATCGGCAGACGCTAACTCCTCAGGCGTATATATACGTAAAGCCTGAGCCATGTCCAGTAAAGACATGTGGCGCATCGAACCGCCTAACAAAAATCTAATAAAAGAACGATCGGTTAAACTAGCTACCCGATCATTCAACTCTATACTACATAACAACTCTTCACACCATACTTTATATACAGGTCTACGTATGGTGAATAAACATATCCAGTCATTAAAAGAAGAACTACCATACCTCTGTACAAGTAATTCCCTAATTGGCCCGGCCAATTCTACAGCTTCTAAGGGTCCCCATTCTATGACCCTCGGTACCTCAACAACCTTAGAGTGAAGAGTATGCAAACCCCGTTGATATTTTGGATAATCTATCCAAAGTCTGTCAAATCTCAGGTTCGGGTGCAACTCTTCCAAATGCATATCGGAAAAGGTCATGACTGGATGAGGTACATCCTGCTTGTAGTAGTTATCTACCTCATGTTGTTCCAAATTCTCGGCAGGAGCATTGCGGGCTTGGGATGAAGATTCACCCCTTTCATTCTGCAAAACACATCAAACACAATTTTTGTGCATCCAAATATGCATTAGTGTCAGCAAAATCATCAATCAAAATAATTACAATGACATTATCAATTTATATCAAACTTAAGCTTATTTTCACATTTTTATCAAATCTACACTTTTCAAATAAGCATATACGAAAATTTTCGCCAAGTTCATAAGCATTCAACTCAAATAACATGTCAAAATAATCATTACTAGCAATCAAACAAGTCTCAAATGGCATTATCAAAAATCAAGTTCATGAATTTTAGACTTGAAAAAGTCCACTTTAATTCTCAAAATCATGTTTAGGCTCAAAGTTTGGATCATTTAACTACCTAGACATGTTACACTACTTAATTTAGCAACAATTCATGACAAAAATCGGCCATAACCTGTTTATATCAAAAAGCCCCAAATTTGCTCAAGAACACAAACCCTAGATTATTCAAAATTTGAAGTTTAAGGCTTCTAATCATGTTAAACAGCATCAATCTAGGTTATACAAGCATAATACATAAACAATTTAAGTCTAATTACACTAAAAAGCATCAAAATCAAATTGGGGAAAAAATAGCTCAAGAACACCTAATTTCGAATTAAATGGTGTTTAGGTGTAGAAATTTACCCTTTTTCTTGAGTAATTCTTAGATAGCATCCTTCTCAACATGATTTTAGCAAAAAATTTGGTGATTAACGGTTAAAAATTGTGATTTTTGGGGGTGTTTTTCGGGTTTTTTCGGGTTCTTTTTTCGCAGTATTTTTCTGTTTTGTGTGTGGGGGAGTTGGGACTGATCTGTTGTTCAGTTATATTTTTTTTCCGGTTTTTAGTATCTCCGCGACTCGCGGAGATTTAAGCTCTAAACTCCGCGAGTCGCGGAGTTTGGTATTTTTTTTTTTTTTTTTTTTTTTTTATAAAAATTAACTTTTGAAAACAATTAAGAAATTAATTTTAAAATTTTGTTTCCCTTGTTATTTAGGACGAGGTCGTTTCGGATCGATGTCCTAGTCCGTCCTTCGACAAAATTTTAAAATTTGTCTTTTTGTAGCGATTGTTTTAAAAGCTAAGATTTTTTGGGTTTTTTTTATGTTTTTGGCATACTTTAAATCAATAAGATTAAAAATAATGATAATAAAAGTTCTCGTCCCTCCCTTGGGTAAAGCAATTTCGGTTCAAAGACCTAGTCTTCAACTTACGACGAATTTAAAAATCATATTCTTAACTTAATGAGATAAAGTAAATTTTTGTTTTTAAATTCACACAACTTAAATATAAAATTCAAAATTAAAAATTAATAATTAAAAATTCACACCAAACTTAAAATTTGAAATGCATAAAATTAAAATTTCATATTTTAAAAATTAAAAATTCACAACAAACTTATATTAATTTTTCAAATTTTTTACAATTTTAAATATATTGTTTTTACAAAGTTTACAATATTAATTTAAGATTTAAATATTAATTTTAAAAATATGGTAAAAATAAAATTAAAAATCTTTTTTTTTTTTTTTTATATCCCACTTTAATCAATCAAATATTATCAAAAATATGCGCCCCTCTTTTCGGTAAAGAAATTTCGGTTCCAAGACCTAATTTAACTCATGACGAATTTTTGAAATATTTTGGGTTGATTGATTAAAGATATTTATACCTTAAGAATAAACGTTAAATTTCGCAGTGATGTAATAAATTTTTGAATGATATCAATAATTTCGGTCGCCAAACCTAATTTTATTTAATACCAATTTAATACTTTTTAGCTAACAAATTAGCATTTATTATCAAAAGGTTAAAAATAAAAAAAATAAAAACTGTACAGACATACCTGTGAAATAGATCTTAGTTATATGATCTATTCCATTCATAAGATAGTCGGTTTAATTGGTTTTCCATGGCTCCAAAGGCGTAACCCCGAGCATTCAGTGTCTTTTCTTCTAAACATATGAACGGTCCGTCTCTGCATAAAGTAACAAATTCGGTATTTGAATAGGTTTGATTATTTGAACATTTACCTCCATGTGACCATTTTCCGCATTTGTGACATCGTTCTAGGTGTCGTGCTCTTCTTTTCGCTGCGGATTTTGATTTTCCTTTACCAAATTTTAACTTATTATCTTCGCATCTGGATTCTTTTCTAACTCCGTCCATTCTTTCTCTTATTACTGATACTAATTCGCTCGGTAGTATGTCATTATTACGTTTAGTGATCAAAGCGTGTAGCATTAGACCATGGTTTAGTTCACAGGCAGTCTTCATTTCGTAAAAACCTAAAAAAATAAAAATTCAGAATGGGGGGAGAAGACTAGTTCTTTAGGGTCTGCTAGGGAAAGACCATACGTGTTCCATTTTCTAGAACTACACGAAAACAGACAATCTAACTCTAACAGAAATATATATTATCCTTTAAAGACTTGATTCTCCCCACACTTAGTTAGCTGTGGTGTCGAAATTGTGATTAACTTCGTTGTCGACTTCCATCGGACCATGTATGTAATGTTTAACTCTGTGACCATTGACTTTAAATTCAATCCCATTTGAATTTATTAATTCTATCGTTCCGTATGGGAAAACTCTTTTGACTATGAATGGTCCAGACCATCTTGATTTCAATTTTCCAGGAAATAGCTTGAATCGTGAATTGAAAAGAAGAACTCTGTCTCCTTCTTTAAATTCTTTTAAACTTCTGATTCTTTTATCATGCCATTTCTTCGTTTTTTCTTTATAGATTAACGAATTTTCGTATGCTTCATGTCTTAATTCTTCTAATTCGTTTAGTTGACTTAATCGTAGACGTCCGGCTTCATGTAAATCAAGATTACATGTCTTCAAAGCCCAAAATGCTTTGTGTTCAATTTCTACTGGAAGATGACATGCTTTTCCATAAACAAGTCTAAAAGGTGTGGTTCCAATTGGAGTTTTGTAGGCTGTTCTAAAAGCCCAGAGTGCATCCTCCAATTTAATGGACCATTCCTTCGAATTTGATCCTACGGTTTTCTCTAGAATACGTTTTAAAGCTCGGTTGGTATTTTCAACTTGTCCACTTGTTTGTGGATGATATGCGGTGGAGATTTTATGAGTTACTCCATATCTTTTAAGAACTTTCTCAAGTTGATTATTACAGAAATGAGTACCCCGATCACTTATTAAAGCTTTCGGTGTTCCAAACCTTGCAAAAAGACGTTTTAAAAAGTTGACTACAACTCGTGCATCGTTAGTTGGTAGAGCTTGTGCTTCCGCCCATTTAGATACATAATCAATGGCTACGAGTATATATAGATTATTATGAGATTTTGGAAATGGACCCATAAAGTCAATACCCCAAATGTCAAATACTTCACATACTTGGATGACATTTTGTGGCATTTCATCACGTTGACTTATTTTTCCGGCCCTTTGACATGCATCACAGGATTTGCAAAGAATGTGTGCGTCTTTGTAAATTGTAGGCCAATAGAATCCAGCTTCATAAACTTTTCTTGCTGTTAGTTGAGGCCCATAATGCCCTCCTGTTGGTCCTGTGTGACAATGGTTTAAAATTTTACTAGCTTCATCTCCAAATACACATCGGCGTATTATTCCATCGGGACAACTTTTAAACAAATGTGGATCTTCCCAGAAATAGTGTTTTATATCACTGAAGAATTTCTTTCGTCTTTGGTACGATAATCCTTTTTCAAGGAATCCACAAACTAAGTAGTTTGCATAGTCTGCAAACCATGGGATTTCTTTATAATCTATCTTCAATAGATATTCATCAGGAAAGTTGTCTTGTATGGCCGATTCATTCAGAACTTCTAATTCGGGATTTTCAAGACGAGAAAGATGATCAGCGGCGAGATTTTCTGCTCCTCTTTTATCTCGGATTTCAATATCAAACTCTTGTAAGAGTAAGATCCAACGGATTAATCTTGGTTTAGCATCTTGTTTTGAAAATAGGTATCTAAGAGCAGAATGGTCTGTATAGACCACCGTTTTTGCTAGAACGAGATATGATCGAAATTTGTCAAAAGCAAAGACAATAGCAAGGAGTTCTTTTTCAGTAGTTGTATAGTTCGTTTGTGCTCCTTGTAATGTCTTACTAGCATAATATATAGGTTGAAATCGTTTTTCAATCCTTTGTCCTAAAACGGCTCCCATTGCAAAATCACTTGCATCGCACATTAGTTCAAATGGTAGATTCCAATTTGGTGTTATCATGATCGGCGCATTAGTGAGTTTTTCTTTAAGAATATTAAAAGATTTGATACACTCATCTGAAAAGATGAATTGCGCATCCTTTTCTAGGAGTTTATTCATAGGAGTGGCAATTTTAGAAAAATCTTTTATGAAACGTCGGTAAAAACCGGCATGCCCTAGAAAACTCCTAACTCCTCTAACATTGGTGGGATGTGGAAGTTTAGCAATTACATCTACTTTAGCTCTATCCACTTCAATCCCTTCTTTTGAAATTTTATGTCCAAGAACGATGCCTTCTTTAACCATGAAATGGCATTTCTCCCAATTAAGTACTAGATTTGATTTTTCGCATCTAATTAGCATTCGTTCCAGATTAACTAGACATGATTTAAATGTATCACCGAAGACTGAAAAGTCATCCATGAATACTTCCATGCATTCTTCTATCATGTCATGAAAAATCGCCATCATACACCTTTGAAAGGTTGCAGGGGCGTTGCAAAGTCCAAATGGCATTCTTTTGTAAGCAAAAGTACCATAAGGGCACGTGAATGTGGTTTTCTCTTGGTCCTCGGGTGCTATTGGAATTTGAAAATATCCGGAAAATCCATTTAGAAAACAATAGTAACTATTTCCGGCTAATCTTTCCAACATTTGATCTATAAAAGGTAAGGGAAAGTGATCTTTTCTGGTGGCGTCATTTAATTTTCTATAATCAATACATACACGCCATCCTGTTACAGTCCCAGTAGGAATAAGCTCATTTTTCTCATTTGTAATGACAGTCATGCCACCCTTCTTAGGTACGCATTGAACTGGGCTTACCCATGGACTATCAGAGATTGGATAAATTAAACCTGCATCTAGCAGTTTAATAATCTCTTTCTTAACTACATCTTGCATATTAGGATTTAGTCTTCGTTGGCGTTGCACATACGTTTTATGACCTTCTTCCATAAGGATTTTATGTGTGCAATACGAAGGACTTATTCCTTTAATATCATGAATCTTCCATGCAAAGGCTGGTTTATGAGCTTTCAACACAGAAATGAGTTGTGATTTCTCATTTTCAGTAAGAGAAGACGATATTATTACAGGTAATTCAGATTCACCATGTAAATAAGCGTATTCCAAATGGTTTGGAAGTGGCTTTAACTCTAATTTCGGAGGTTCTTCTATCGATGATTTATATCGATATCTGTCTTCTTCTTTTAGCATTTGAATTTCTTCTGTTGTTGGTTCATATCCATTAGCTATAAGTGTAGCTAACATTTCAGCTTCATCAATTGGTTCATTACCTTCTCCTAAAGAACATTCTCCTGTTCCTTGTAATTCTGGAAATTCTTCTAATAATTCTGCATGTGCATCTATAGTTTGAATATAATAACATGTATCATCTGCAGATTGTGGTTGTTGCATTGCTCTATCAACTGAAAAGGTAACATTCTCATCCTCTATACTTAGGGTCAGTTTCTTACCGAACACGTCTATCATTGCTTTAGCCGTGTTTAAGAATGGTCTTCCTAATATGAGAGGAACTTGAGAATCTTCTTCCATGTCCAAAACAACAAAATCTACTGGAAATACTAAAGTACCAACTTTAACTAGCATGTTCTCCATTATCCCTCTAGGATATTTTATTGATCTATCGGCAAGTTGTATGCTTATTCTGGTTGGTTTCAATTCTCCAAGGTCTAGTTTAGCGTATAGTGAATACGGCATTAGATTTATACTAGCACCTAAGTCTGCCAATGCTTCTATTGAACTAAGACTACCCAGAAAACATGGAATTGTGAAACTTCCTGGATCAGATAATTTTTCTGGTATCTTATTCAACAGCACTGCTGAACAATTAGCATTCATAGTAACAGCCGAGAGTTCTTCCATTTTCTTTCTATTTGTGATTAGATCTTTCAAGAATTTAGCATATCTAGGCATTCCTGAAATTACATCAATGAAAGGAAGATTTACATTTATTTGTTTAAACATATCCAAGAATTTGGATTGCTCGGCTTCAAGTTTTTCTTTCTTCATTTTACTCGGGTAAGGAAGTGGTGGTTGGTATGGTTTAACATAAGGTTTATCCTTAACTGTGTTATCTTCATTAACCTTTTCAACTACCGGTTCTTTTTCCTTATCTTGATCAGGTTGTGGTTCTTGTGGAGTAGGAATAGTTTCATCAGAAGTTACAGGTATTTCAGGTGGTTTAAGTGTTGTACCACTTCTTGTGGTAATGGCTTTAGCTGTTTCATTTCGTGGGTTAGTATTTGTATCACTAGGTAGACTTCCCGGTTTCCTTTCACCTATTAACCTTGCTAGGTTACTTACTTCTTGTTCCAGATTTTGAATAGAAGCTTGTTGATTTCTAAATGCTTGAGCATTTTGTTCATTGGTTTGTTTCTGAGATGTGAAAAACTGTGTTTGAGTTTCAACTAGCTTCGTCATCATATCTTCTAAATTCGGCTTTTTATCATCGGTTTGTTGTGGTGGTTTGTTTTGAAAATTCGGTCTTTGCTGATTGTAAGTATTATTGGATACTTGTTGATTGCTAGGACCTTGTTGGTTGTTGTATGGAATATTTCGGTTAGAATTCTGGTTTTGATTGTAAATCGGTCTTGGCGGTTGATAATTATTCTGATAATTATTTCCAGGCCTTTGGTTTATGTATGAAATATTCTCTCTTTGTTCCATTGTTAATTCAATACTGAGACAATCTTTTGTCAAATGTGGTCCTCCACACTGCTCACAACTAATTCGTATTGAGTGAATATCCTTAGTCATCTTTTCCATTCGTCTCTCCACAGCATCTATCTTTGCGGAAATGGAATCTAAGTCATGGCTAGAATCGGCTCTAGCTGCTTTAGATGATCTAATGATATCTTTTTCTTGGTGCCACTCATGTGAGTGGGAAGCAGTGTTATCAATAATTTTGTAAGCATCAGTTTCGGTTTTCTTCATAATAGAACCACCAGCTGCTATATCTATATCTTTCCTTGTAGTGATGTCGCATCCTTGGTAGAATATTTGTACTATTTGACAGGTGTCTAAACCATGTTGCGGACATCCTCTTAACAACTTTCCATATCTTGTCCACGCCTCATATAGAGTTTCATTTGGCTTTTGTGTGAACGTAACAATTTCTGCTTGAAGTCTTACGGCTTTAGATGCAGGAAAGAATTGTTTAAGAAATTTGTCAATTAAAACATCTCATGTATCAATCGCCCCTTCAGGTAACGATTCCAACCAATCTTTGGCTTCTCCCTTTAAAGTCCAGGGAAATAACATGAGATATATCTGTTCATCCTCCACTTCTCGTATTTTAAATAGTGTGCAGATCCTATTAAAGGTATGTAGATGTTCATTTGGATCTTCCTTCGGCGCACCACTAAATTGGCATTGATTAGTCACCATGTGTAGAATTTGTCCTTTGATTTCATAATCTGGCGCATTAATGTCTGGATGAGTAATTGCATGACCTTGGCCAGTGCGTTTAGCTCTCATTCGGTCTTCCATACTTAAAGGTTCCAGATTCTCCATAATTGAATTTGTTGAATCGGTATCACTAGATGATTCTGATTTAATGGTTCGTTCCTCAACAATCTCTGTTTGAATGATTGGTGGTTCCGGAGGAAAGTTTAATGGTTCAGGATCTATGAACCGTTCCTGAATATTCTCTGGATTCTCAATTGTGAGGTTGGGTTCAAAAAATGGATTATCGGAAATTTGAACTGAAGTACTTGGTTGACTGGATGACGATTCTAAAGAAAAATCAACGGCGGTTATATTTGCTAAATGTCTTGATCTAGTTACAGGTGGTGAACGTACAAAAGGTGATGAACGTCTTGCTCGGTGCATTCACTGAATATCCTATTAGTTTTTAAAAGGAAAGAAAAATTATAATAAGTTATCCAATCAATAGACTTTTCTGATTTTGCCCACGTTTCGAATAGCCAAAAGATGCAGCAGAGGGGCAGGATTCGTTTGGTCTCAATATAATTGAGGACTGTTTGGCTCCAATAACCCGGTCCACGTACAAATCCAACTATTACTACGAACCAGAAAATTTTGATGTCTATCAATTTAACCACTTAAAATAAATTTTCGTAATTTTAAGAAATTTAGATAAGAAGTAGAAAAAATTCTAAGTCCTAAAAACTAGAATAGCGAGAAATAAGAGAGAAAAAGAGTTCGTCGAAAAAGGTTGAAAAGAAAAAAGAAAAAAAATGGTTGAAAAATAAAAGGTGACGGAAAAATAAAAGAAACTTATAAAAACTTAAAAATACTTTACTAAGCTGACCTTATTACTACAACTAACTTAAAATTATAATCGCAAATTGAAATTACTAATTGGAATGATAATTGGTACATAGTAAAAGGTGTCTAAAAATATTAAAGCTTACAGGAAAAACTAAATCCCAAATGGAAATAACTTAAAAAGAAACTAAAACTTAAAAAGGCGTCGCAAAATTCTAAAGCACCTAAATCTTAGTCTAAAGAAAAAGCACTTAAGGAATTCTACGGCAAAGCCTAAAAATCTAGGAGTAAAAATAACTAAAGCAAAAACTAAGTTTAAAATTAAATATGAGCTAAAAATACAAAAGTTACGCTAAAACGATTAAAAAGGGACAAAATATAAAAATATCCAAAAAGTTGTAAAAAGTACAATTTTTTATAAAAATATTATTTTTATATTATTTATTTTATTAAACTATTAATTTTACAATTTTAATAAAACTAATTAAACAAAATACATAAATTAAATAAAAAGTAAAAATAAAACTAAAACTAATAATAATAATAATAATAATTAGGGTAAAATAATAATAATTAATAAATACCGTAATTAATGCTCGATTAGGGCTTCCTGTTCGCGTGTCAGAGAAGCTCCGCGAGTCGCGGCAATTAATGAAGAAAACCCCGCGAGTCGCGGGGTTCAGAAATTCAGCTGACAGGTTGTAATTTTTACGCGTTTTTCTTTATTTTTTTTTATTTTTTTATTTTATGTTTTCTGTTTTTTAAATAAATAAAAGATTTTAAAATAAAACTTATATTTTTATAAACTAAAATAGAAATAAAGAAACTTATAAAACTTAAATATTTAACAAAATCTTAAAAATACTTATATTTTTGTTTTTCTTTTTATATTTTTCGAATATTTAAAACGTATTTTTACAAAAACGACTTTTAATAAAAGTAACTAAAAATCTTTTTTTTTTATATTAGCGTTGCGCTTCCGGCGTTTAAGAGTTTCCCCGGCAGCGGCGCCAAAAATAACTTGATGTTAAGCGAGGTGTATATAAAATAGTTATTATTTTACTAGGAAAATACTATTAAATACGATACAATTTTACACAAGATATTTATTTTATTTTTAGAATGGATATACTTAAACCTTGCTACAACACTTATAGGCAGTGTACCTAATCGTACAGTAGTGTAGTTTTTAGTAAGTCCGGTTCGTTCCACAGGGAAATCTTTAAACAAAGCTCAACGCTATATTAGTTTACTTTTATAAAAATACAAATATATATATAAGTAATATTATTATTATAAAGGGGGGTTTTTACCGTTTAATGACCGGTTTGTCGATTTTAAAACTTTAGTCGCAGTTAAAACCTAATGTAAAATATAAAATAAATAAAAGACGTAATTTAAAGCGTAAAGTAAATAACGATAATGAAATTGCGAATAATAAAAGTGCGATTAAATAACAATAAATAAAAGTGCGATAATTAGAAGTGCAATTAAATATAAAATAAAGGAAATTAAATATGAAATAAAAGAATTATGCTTATTTAAACTTCCGTAATCATGATGTTTGACGTGTTGATTTTAGTTTTATGCCCATGGGTTAATTGTCCTTTGTCCTGGATTATTTAATATGTCCGTCTGGTTTTTGTCCATAACAGTCCATCAGTCATAAATATAAATTGCAAGTGTCCTTGTCAAATTATTATTATACCCGAAGATAAATATTCCAACTAATTGGGGATTCGAATTGTAACAAGGTTTTAATACTTTGTTTAATGAATACACCAGGTTATCGACTGCGTGTAAACCAAGGTTTTACTACTTTGTTAACAATTACACCAATTACCCTTGAATGTAATTTCACCCCTGTTTTAATTATTCTAGTGGCTATTAATCCATTCCCGTTTCCGGTTAAATGAACGATTATTCGTACATATAAATATCCCACCCATCGTGTCCGATCGAGTGTATATGGTAATTTATAGGGACGCCCAATTGTAAATCTTTATATTAACATTAACAAACTTTCATTTAGTTAAACAAATATAAAGCCCATTAATAGCCCATAGTCTAATTTCCACAAGTGTCGTTCTTTTGTCCAAACCCCAATTATGGTACAAAGCCCAATTACCCAATTTTAGTAATTAGCCCAACATCATGATTACTTCGTTTTAAATAAGCATAATAATAACTTAGCTACGAGACATTAATATAAAAAGGTTGAACATAACTTACAATGATTAAAAATAGCGTAGCGTTACACGAACAGAATTTCGACTTACACCCTTACAACATTCGCTAACATACCCTTATTATTAGGATTTAAAATTAAAATTAAAATTAAAATATAAATTATATATATATATTACGTATATATTGAGAGAGATATAGAAATAGAATATGAAATTTGATCAGAATTCGGTTTGCTTTATAGCCAGAGTTGAATTTTGGGGCTCCGCGACTCGCGGCAAAATCCCCTTCAAACTCCGCGAGTCGCGGAGATAGTATTTACAGCTCAGTCCTTGGAGTTTTCTCTGCCGACGGTTTTATATATATAAATATAATATATATATAATTAATATAATTAATTATATATTATATTATATTTATATACATAGTTAACTTGTAATTTTTAGTCCGTTGCGTCGAGCGTTAAGAGTTGACTCTGGTCCCGGTTCCGGATTTTCGAACGTCCTTGCGTACAATTTTATATTTTGTACTTTGCGTTTTGAATCTTGTACTCTTGTAATTTCGAGACGTTTCTTATCAATAATTGGAACCTTTTTGATTGTCTTTTGTACTTTTGAGCTTTTTGGTCGTTTGCGTCTTCAATTCGTCGAATCTGTCTTTTGTCTTCACCTTTTATTATTTAAACGAATATCACTTGTAAATAGAACAATTGCAACTAAAAGCTTGTCTTTCTTGAGGAATAATGCTATGAAATATATGTTCGTTTTTAACATTATCAGCGACATATTTTCGGTCAAACGTCATTTTAAAGACTTATGACCACGTAATGGGACCTAAGTAGCCGGCGCCGTCAATGACGATTTTGTCGGGTCGCTACATATTAAAATGATGGAAATGATTATTTATGTAAAACTAATGAACTCACCAACCTTTTGGTTGACACTTTAAAGTATGTTTATTCTCAGGTATGTAAGAAATCTTCCGCTGTGCATTTGCTCATTTTAGAGATATTACTTGGAGTCATTCATAACATATGTCGAAAGACGTTGCATTCGAGTCATTGAGTTCATCAAGATTATTATTAAGTCAATTATAGTTGGATATATTATGAAATGGTATGCATGCTGTCAACATTCGATGTAATGAAAGTTTGTCTTTTAAAAACGAATGCAATGTTTGTAAAATGTATCATATAGAGGTCAAGTACCTCACGATGTAACCAAATGTTATTGTATTCGTTCTTATGGATTAGGACGGGTCTTTACATATGGTATCAGAGTGGTGGTCTTAGCGAACCAGGTCTTGCATTAGTGTGTCTAACTGATAGTTGTTTAGATGCATTATTGGGTCTGGACTTCGACCGTGTCTGCATGTCAAAAGTTTTGCTTATCATTTTTAGTCGGAAATCATCTTCTTATCATCCTTATAAAATTACCTACTTATCATTTTTAGTCTAGACATGTCTTACTGCAGTTAGTGCATCGCTAGTGTATAGACAAAATTCATATCTTAGCGTATCTGTTACTATAGACTTTACCTAACAGCTTCCGTAGATTCATCTATAACTTATGGGATTTTAGTATTATATATGCATATGTAAATTATGTATAGCAGGGTACTAATCTACATCCTATAATCTATTTCTTATCGAAAATCCTTCATCTGATTGTACGAGATGAATCCCTCAACCAGTTCGAATTCCTCGGATTCCGACAGCTATTTCGATATGGAATTTCACCTAAGCTCCAAAAGCAGTGTCACCAGAATGAATCAACCAATCATCCATCCCCAATTCATCTGATGAGTTCGTAGTCGACTTAATAATGGATACGCGAAGAAGGTAATCCCTTCCACCAACAGGATTCACCTCTTGACAATGAACCTGAAGCGCTTACCGGCGAACCTGTTCGAGACACCATTTTTCTCTTATTTCCAGAGTATCTAGTCACGATCATATACTATCTCAGATTCTAAACCTTATTCATCCGCTCGTTTCGACCGACAATCATCCCGGAATAATGGAAGAAGTTAACGAGCTTCACGCCTGAGTTTTAGCCTTGGAAAATATGGTGCAAAACGTACCAGCTTCAGCAACATCACCGGCACCAACAGTACCATCAACAATCCATGCCTCAACATCTCATTCTGTACCTCGAGTATAATCATCGTTCTACGTATCGTTCTACATCAATTATCTTCGTTCTTCATTTCGATTATGTAATCTCTAATGTTTTAGAGATTATGTATTCTAGTTTTAACGGTAAATCAAATGAGATTAATATTGTATTAACTCATTAAATCCATGATTTCATCTGAAGAAAATATATATGTAAGTATATTTTCATAAAGATTGTAATAAAAAAAATTCCTTCGTACAAACTATTAATGGTGAAAATATTTTAACAGGTAGGTAATACCAGAAGAATATTTAGATTTCACATTAATAAGTTACATTGTACATTCTTAGAATCTGACTCAACAATCAATTACTATCCTACTTACAACCACCGATATACGTATCCGTTCACCACAGAATAACCATTTTTATCCAATTTCATATTTGGATTTTGATTTACCAGAATCCAACAAGTGGCATAATGAAGAAAACATTGGACAAAATAAAATTTGTTAGAAACAAACAAATTAACTATGAGAAATTTTGTTAAGAATCCACGCTAACTATTCCTAGCTAACTCTTCCTAGCTAACTGATTACATTTTATTTATTGCAATTTAATTATCGCAATTTATATTCTCGCAATTTTATTTATCGTCATTTAATTTCTGTTATTTATTTTACGTACTTTATTTATCGTCATTTAAATACTGTTATTTACGCATTTTAAATATCGGGACACGTATACAATGTTTTAACATATCATATCGACGCATCTATATATATTATTTGGAATAACCATAGACACTCTATATGCAGTAATGATCGAGTTAGCTATAAAGGGTTGAGGTTGATTCTATAATAATATATATACTTTGAGTTGTGATCGAGTCTGAGACGTACACGGGTCACGATACGTATTAATTAATTCGAATATTATATATTAAACTATATATGAATTATTGGACTGTTAACTGTGGACTAATAACACTGGACAATTAAAATGAATTAAAATACTGATTACAACATATGAAACTAAATAATTCTTCAAGTTTGCCACTTGATCTCGTCTTAAACCTTATTCGTATCTTAACAATTACAATCTGCGTTCAAACCTTTCATGATTCTTGAAAACACCTCAATCAAGAGGATGAACCAACCGCACTTCATCTACGGAAGAAAAGATTGATGCATATAGTTATACACCTGAAAACACTCGAAACCTAAGTAAACGTTTAACACGTATCGGTGCTAGCTCCTTTGACGTTGTTATTACCGAAAATAACTTTACAATCCCTCTTCAAATTATCCTATTTTGTCACAGCTCCAACAAATCAATTTCGATCTTTCCTTCAGATTAACCTTATTGTAACCTTGATATATAAATTGCCTTTCGTCATCGCTACCGAAAAACCGATTATATTCCAGCACATTAGCAGTAAACTTACCAGCAACTTCAATGAATTTGGACTTTTCGGAAAATCATTATATTCATTGAAACCCCATCGTGTATTCATCTATACCCTGTAACAATAATTGTCATACCAATTACCGAGAATCAGTAATCAGTATTTCGAATCTCGTAGCTTTTCTACATCAATTGTTATATGTATACATATAACAGTTATCTCCTAGAATTACGATCTTCAATTCTGAAATTCTGAAAAGCACTCTAGCTTACGAATCAGATCTCTGAGTTCTGGAAAAAAAAATGAATCGAGCAAACTATGAAGGAGACCAAGGACAAATACAAGGACCAAACCCTGTATTTAAAGAATCCTGATGATTCTGTTTCTGATGAAATCTTTAGCGAATACCTTACTCCTTAACCGCTCTAAATCATCGTAAATGAATTTCTTCATCACAATTTGGTTCTAACATTCCAAGATATTATCGTATCTTTCATTGTAAATATCCTCAATATTTCTGAAGATATCTTCATAAATATTCTTGTCCGATATTAATAATCTCTCTGCGCTATCTGTGTTATATCATAAAAGAAAACTGTTTTAGTTTCTAAAACTCTGAAAAATTTGAATTTAAATTATGGATGTTTTTGAAGTAGTGTTGGAAGCTGATGCATGAGTTAGTATAATATAATGACACTTGATCAACGTGATTATATTACAGTAAGTCATGCTGAGTTTCTAATGAAACGTGATGATTCACAGACCCTACCGTCATCATGTGCCATGTTACACGACTCTTACATTCTATCTAATCTCTAAACATATCGAGAACATATTTTCTTGATAGTCCTATATTCTCTCTTAAATTCTGGTAATTTAACCAATCAAGATCGTGCTATTACGTTCTTTCTTGCTTAGAACATGAAATTCATTCAAAACTCCATAATTACGAATTCTAGACCGTTACTCGTTTTACAAGAGGTTGAGAAGAGAAAAAAAAGAGAAAAAAAAGCAAAGAGCTCCGAAACATAAGGGAAGATATAAAACTCGACAACAACATAGAAATCACAAATAGTGTATATCAATGTGTGTAGCAACATAAAGACATGGGAGAATTAAAAACATTATAACCCCAAGGGCAAAGTAGAAGAAAACAGATTCCTCCGGTGGTAGTTAGAAAGGAGAATGATTGTTATGATAGTAAGGATAAGGACAAAAATCAGAACTGGATTAAGCATTTTCACAATCTTTTGAATTTGAGAATTGAGTATAGGAGTGGTAAAAATAATGGAACGGAAGAAGTTAATTTATAGTGAAATAACCAATAAAGAAATCAAGGCAGATTTCTGCATTTAATTAGAGAGATCTTAATTTCCTTAATCCCGAGGAAATCAGATCTTATTCAGATTTCGAAGATTTTCTTTTATATCCCTTGAATTCCGGAATTCAATCAAGACGACGTCAAAATTTAAGACGAACCTTATTTTTTAAATTCAAACTTGACTACGTCAGAAGATAAGACAAATCTCTATTTTCTCATTTCACTATTTTGTGATAGCTTCACTCGCACGCCTCACATAATCGAATCGTTTTATCTATATTACTCAACAATGATAAAACTCTATTTATCAACTCATATTCGTCATGAAAACATTTTTATTGTTTGCAATGACCATCCCAATCAAATTTCGAGACGAAATTTCTTTAACGGGTAGGTACTGTGACGACCCGGAAATTCCCGACCAAATTTAAACTTAACCTTTATATGATTTCATCACGATAAACAAAGTCTGTAATGTTAGGTCTAGAAAACTTTGGAACAGTTTACATGAATACAATTGCCCTTTGACTACTCCCGACGATTCACGAACTATTAAGTGTAAATAAATATATAAATATATATATATACACGTATATAAATAAAAATGTAAGAGTATATATATAAAATGTGTAAATATTAAATATTCAGTATGTGTTATTATATAATATGTTATATTACAAAGATATTAAAATTAATATAGTTACTATAGTAATATTATTATCACTCCCAATTTTTTTTATCAACATTAATATTTCTAATATCATTATATAAAAATTTGATATATATAAATATAAGTAATATTATTAATATCATTATTAATATTAATATAATTAGTATTATTATTACTATTATTATTATTATTAACAATATTATTATTATTATTATTATTATTATCATTTTCACTAATATTGTTATTGTGACTTATTATTTTTATTTTTATTACTGTTATTGTTAATATTATCATTATCATTATTAATTGAATCATTATTAATATAATTATTAATTATTAATAATAAACATATAAATTCAAATGTATGATCTTTTGGAATCCATTTCTATTGCACATCACAATCACACTGTAGTTAATTTTGTTTTCTGCCTCAAGAATCGTACAAATCAATCTTATTGAGATCAAAATCATTAGCAATCCATATCAGCTTTAATTTTTATTTGTTACTACTTCATTGCCTGCTCGAATATTTTCTGTTCCTTTCACAATCAATCTATGAGATCTTTTATATATATTAACCATATCTATCTATCTTCCTCACTCTCTTATATCCACCAACGAAACCACCTTATTACAAACCACATTATAACTACTCAAAAGCCTTTGTGTTTTCTGTTTCTTTTCTTTTTCCCTTCGAACCATCACAAGTGTTTTCTCATGTTTCTATTACTACAATGATGATTCTATTACGATTCTGTGAAAATGGATGTCGATAACAACCATAAATGATGTTAAAACCAAATGATATGATACCGTAAGCTCTCTCTTTTTATTTATGTTCAAATCACAGACTCACCACTCTTATTATCTGTGACCATCAAAAACCCACTTGTTGATTTCAAACCTTTGATCACCATCGCTTACATTGCTGCTATTGTTTGAACGAAAACCACTATAAACTCACACTTGTTTTCTGTTTACGGCTATTGCAAAACACCTTCAAATATTTCAAACGACCACCTACAATGATACTTCTATCTTTCTGTTTCTAATGATCGAAAAATCACACAACACCCCAATTATTAATGGCAACTTCGGCCACTGCTACAGTGTATTCTGGTTACGTTCGAAAACCCACAACTATCGAATCATCGCCACCACCTGCATATATACGGCTTGGTATTAAAACTATCCAACCACCAAGACCACCACTCTACAACTATAACCACCATGAACACCACTACTTCGCATTTTCTGTTGCAACGAACCACAATCAAAACCATGCCAACCTTAAATAGATTTTTTCTTCTTCTTCTTGTCTCCCTTTTCGTGAACCCACTTCTCCTTACAAGATTATAACTACAAACCGTACTCTCTTTGCTTGCTGCTACAATCTTTGTTTGTGTTTCTTTTAACAATGATGCAGTGAAGACTCTTGAGGTATAAAGGATCCGTGAATGGCAAAAACAATATTTATAATTTGAAACTGCAACCTATCATAACCTTCTTTTTCTTTTATGGCCGACCCCCACCAAACCCACCATCCCACTTGAGGTTGTTTAAAATTTACTATGATGAGTTGTTTCTGTATCCATTCGATTAAAGTTGCAAAACAAAATAACTTTAATTCACTTTTTGGTCGACAAATACCCAAAAGAGATAACCCAGTTGTGCAATTTATCAATTAAATATTATGGCCAGTATCGTTTTCTTTTCTTTCCAAAAGCCACACGACTATATCATGTCATTGGGCCGAACTATTTTCTCTATGGATTTTCTTTTGGATCAAATTGTGTTCTTGGGCTGCTTGCTTTGTTTCCTAATTGGGCCGATGAGGTTTTGTTTGATAGGCCGGATCCTTTCCTATCATCATTGAAATCCGCTGCTACTCGTGTCTGTTTCCAATCTATTCGCAAACAACCATCTCAATCCAACCCTACTGTTTCTTTTCCTATTTCTGGCTGAGAACAAACATCAAATCCAATCACTGTAGTAAGTTGTTGCTACTGCTACATCACTAATTCCATTCTATTACTATTACATTGTTGCTTTTCTGTTTAAAACATGAAGAAAAGATTATGCAAAACGCGTAATGAACCAACACCATACGCGAACCACGTAATTTAATACTATTGGACGATTGCTATTCGATGTTTATGTTTTTCTTTAAAACAACAACGAGTAAGATGATTTCGTTAGAAAATGATGATAATGTAGTTATGAAGAGGATAGATTTGATGATGAAGGTTATGTTGAATGAGGTGAATTATGATGATAATGTATAATCACATGAGTGATGATGATGATAGATGTCACCTATATGTTTATGATAATGGTTAGTAATAATATGTGATGAGTATGATAATGATATTATGATCATGACGATATGGTGATGCTGATAATGATATACGCTGTGATAATGATTCAAGATGATTATGATTGGTATTTACTTTGGGTTTAGATTGAATTGAAGAAGGAGATGACAAACTAGGGTTAATAGAATTTAAGTACCATTTTAAAACAGAAAAACGTGTTAGAACAAATGGCTTGGTGTGGTTAGCGAGAGGTCGAGGGTTCGAGCCCGACCATGGACATTATTTTTAGGCCAATTCTTTGAGGTAGTTTTCTTTATCTTTATTATTATTTCATTATTATTATTATTATTATTATTATTATTATTATTATTATTATTATTATTATTATTATTATTATTATTATTATTATTATTATTATTATTATTATTATTATTATTATTATTATATCTATAACTATAACTATTATTAATATTATTATTAGCATTATCATTAATAACATAAGTATTATTATTATTATTATTATTATTATTATTATTATTATTATTATTATTATTATTATTACTATTATTATTATTATTATAAATATCACTATAAATATTAATATCATTATTATTATCATTATTAGTAAAAACGTCATTATTATAGATATAATAGTTATTATTATTACTATTACTATTATTATCATTTTATTATTAAAAGTATGAAAATTAGCATTTGTATTAAAATCTATTTTTATAAAAGATTACCCTTATTATTAAAACTATCATTATTATTATTATTATCATTAATAGAATCATTAATATATAAAATGAATATAGGAAACATATAAGTTATTAATAAAAATGATATAACTACTAATAAATTTATATATATAAATTTGTTCGATTACAATTAGAGGTGTTAATATATATAATTGATATAGGTTTGTGAATCTGAGGCCAACCCTATAATTGTTCAATGACGTCATATGTATTTTTACTACAAAATACAGTATGGTGAGTTTCATTTGCTCCCTTTTTAAATGCTTTTGCAATATATATTTTTGGGACTGAGAATACATGCGCTGCTTTTATAACCGTTTTACGAAATAGACACAAGTAATTGAAACTACATTATATGGGTGAATGATCGAAGCCGAATATACCTCTTTTTGCTTGGTAACCTAAGAATTAGTAAACCAATCTACTTATTGACGTGAATCCTAAAGATAGATCTATTGGGCCTAACGAATCCCATCCAAAGTACCGGATGCTTTAGTACTTCGAATTCGTTTTTATCATGTCCGAAGGATTTCCCGGAATGATAGGGGATATTTTTATATGCATCTTGTTAATGTCGGTTACCAGGTGTTCACTATATGAATGATTTTTGTCTCTATGCATGGGACGTATATTTATGAGAACTGGAAATGAAATTCTTGTGGTCTATTAAAATGATGGAAATGATTATTTATGTAAAACTAATGAACTCACCAACATTTTGGTTGACACTATAAAGTATGTTTATTCTCAGGTATGAAAGAAATCTTCCGCTGTGCATTTGCTCATTTTAGAGATATTACTTGGAGTCATTCATAACATATTTCGAAAGACGTTGCATTCGAGTCGTTGAGTTCATCAAGATTATTAGTAAGTCAATTATAATTGGATATATTATGAAATGGTATGAATGCCTTCAACATTCGATGTAATGAAAGTTTGTCTTTTAAAAACGAATGCAATGTTTGTAAAATGTATCATATAGAGGTCAAGTACCTCGCGATGTAACCAAATGTTATTGTATTCGTTCTTATGGATTAGGACGGGTCTTTACAATTTTCATATATGCAATTACCATTCGACCATTTCTGACGATTCACGAACAATTGTATGTAAATAAATAAATATAGATATATATGTAAAAATAAAAATAAAAGTAAATATAATGATTTGAAATAATAAAAACACAATTTAATCATTTGAATTAAAATGAATCTATATATATACATGTATATAAATTATATATATAGTTAATATTATATATATAATGTAACACATATAAAATATGTAAATATTCAGTATTCAATATATGTTATTATATATGTATCAAATATTACATATTTAATAATAGGTAATATTAATATAATAAATTTAATTACAAGAAAAATATAAATGTTATATTTATTACTTTCATTATTATTATTAACATCAATATTATTAATATGATTATCATATTTAGTAATATTATTAATAGACAATAATACAATTTATTATTATCATTAATAATATTATTATTATCATTATTTTTATTACTCTTATTATTCTTAGTATTATTTTGATATTCTTATCATTAACATTGTTATGTTATTATTTCTATTATTATTGTTATTAGTATTTTATATTATTATTAATATAATTATTAATTATTAATATATATATATATTCAAACCTATTAATTATTAATATTAAGATAATAAATATAAAAACAAATGTGTACGAATCTGATCATAATCACTCTTTATAAATTTTTTGTTCTGTCTCTTGTTACAAATCAGTAACAGTAATATCATTATATTATTATTATCAATATTTTAAAATGTATTACTATTACCTTATAAATAATAACAAGATCATTATTATTAATATAATTAGTATTAATTAGTATTATAATAATTATTATTACTAATATATTTATATTATTTATAATTTATAAAAATAGAAAAAGGAAAATATGTACAAATCAATTTCACATTACCATCAAACTGTATGAATTTTTGTTTTCTGTCTCTGAATTGGTTACGAATCGAATCACGGATACACAACAAAAAAATCTGATAGAATCAAAATCAGATATAATGATTTAATAAGATACAAATATTGCTAGATATTAAATAGATGAAGATTCGAATTCAGTTAGGCATCAACATCAATCTTCTTGATATTTTATTTTTACTCGTCCTTCCTGTCTCCAACTTGTTACCCGTCCAAATTAACTTCTCAATACAAACAAGCTGATCAAATCAAGTTGTCAGAGACCAATAGTAATCGTACAAATCAAAGATTCAATCACAAGAACAAAACAAATTTGGATTGAATTCGGAAACAGAAAAATGTACGAATTTGTACAGGTCATAATCTGACACATTTTTTTCTTGTTTTCTTCTTCTTGTTTGAAGAACCCTGACTGCTTTTTGTTACAAGTCAACTTCACTATCTTCTTTCCAATTTTTGATTCTTCTCTTATAAATTGATTCTTGTCACTGATCTCATTACAATGCAAACGAATTCAGTTTCCCATCGCTTTCTTTTCTTTTATTTATTTGTATTCTTCTTCTTGGTTTGATTCTCCATGTCGATCTCTTCCCCGCTAAATTCAACATAAGTATCACTCTTTCTCTATATAGATAGAAGAGCACATATACATAGACATTCATATTTCTTTCCTATGACAACCGTCTTCTTCACCACATTCACCACTAAAACACCTTCGAAAACTACTTCATGTTTCTGTTTACAAACCAACCATTCACCTCTTCTCTATGTCTCTCACTCTTATATTTCTTTTTGTGTTTGAATCACTTCACCACCGTCGCTACTCATTTTCTATTGTGATTAGATTCTGTCCAAATTCAATGACACCACTCAAAACAACTATCTTACAAACCATCAATTAATTTGTGTTGCTTCTTCTGTTCGAAAACCCACACTAACCATCACTTGTTGCTACTGCTATTTTTGTTTAAACGAAACCAAACACCATCACCTTTACTCCCGTATCCTCTCACTCTTCTCTCTCTCTTTGATAAATTCACGAGCTGCTGTGTTTCTTTTTGTGTTTCTGATCAACGAAGACAATAAGAACGATGATAAGCAATGAACTAGATATTGATTACGTGTTAGTTGGTGAGGTGATAAAGAAAATGATAAATAAAAATGAGATGAAAGAATACTACATATATTTGCCTTCTGCTTCCTTTTGATTGATCGAACCCCACTCCCCACATAAAAGAAAAAAAAAACAAAACCCACTTGCAAAAAGAGATCATGTCTATAGCTGTAATCTTCCCTATTCCTGTTCAGCAAAGAATTGTGGGGATAAAGACAATTAAAGCAATACAATAAAGAAATCGAATGATGCATTTCAATGATGAGGCTTTAGTGGGAAACCATCGACCGATTCCAAAATAAATAAAGACCCCACCTTCATTAAACCATATAGAATACGAATCCCATATTACTCTTTCCCTTTTCGGTTTGGAAACAAACTGGTTCAAACAGATACCTCAAAAGATCAGCCCAACAGGATTTTTACTCAAGCCCAAGTATTATGTTTGGCCCAATATCATATTTCAACTAAGTTAATCGGGTAACTGTGGATACTTCTGTATGCGACCCAACTATTATTTTGATTATATTCCAGCCAACAACCATCACTAATTGAATGCCATTTTAAACCACCATCTTAATTGGAACCGTTCAGCTTCTGTTTCATCACACAATCCACCACTTTGTGAACTTAACTCGAACCAAAACCCACCTAATATTGCCTCTATTACATGAACCTGCAACACCATTGATTTAACACTATCACTTCTGTTTCGATTCAATAAAGAAGGAGATGATAATGTGGTAATAATTATGATACGGTTTTTGATAGTAAGGATAAATAGGTGATAAAATAAAGATGAATAAGTTATGTAAGGTTATGATTTTATGTAAGATAGTAAGATGATGATGATGGTAAAAAAAATTAAGTGATAATGAACGATGATTATGATTATGATTATGATTATGATGCAAAGATGATAGTGATCATAATGATATCATGGTGACGATGAGAAAGGATACAGTGAAGTGACAATCGATAATATTGATGGGTATAATGAAACAGAAAACGGGTTAAAAGAAATTAAAAGATAATTAAAACAGAAAAATATGAAGTAAAGCATTGGTTAGGGGTGTTCTCTGTTAAGCGAGAGGTCACGGGTTCAAGCCCGGGCATGGGCAGTTAATCTTTTTTGGAGCCTTTTCTAGTTAGGTAGTCATTATTATTACTCTTATCATTATTATTATTATTATTATTATTATTATTATTATTATTATTATTATTATTATTATTATTATTATTATTATTATTATTATTATTATTATTATTATTATTATCATATCATTATTAGGAATATAAGTATTATTATTATTATTATCAATATTGTTATCATTATAAGTATTATTATTTTTAGTATCATAACTATTATTTTTATCATTATTAAGTATATTTACTAATATTATTATTATAAAATAATACAAATTTTTTATTTATTATTATTAATATTATTTTATCAAAATGATTTTTGGTTATATAACACTATAGCTAATACATAAAATATATCTATACTAACATTTTATTTTAAATACTACTTATTTAGTTGAAGTACATAAAATAGAAATATTTAAATTAGTTATTAACGAAACATATAATTTATTCAAATAACAATTATATCATTAATAATATATAAATTTGTTCGATTACAATTATATGTGTTAATATATACATAAATGATATAGGTTCGTGAATCTGAAGCCAACCCTGCATTGTTCAGTATCGTCGTATGCATATTTTTACTACAAAATATCATATTGTGAGTTCATTTGATTCCCTTTTACTCTTTGCATTTTTAGGACTGAGAATACATGCGCTGTTTTTACAACTGCTTTATTAAATTCTTTTGAAATATATTTTGAACTGCGAATACATGAAATGCTTTTATAAATGTTTGACGAGATAGACACAAGCAAAACATTCCTCGAATGAATTATTATGCAGACAGAAGTTCTGCGGATTATTATTGAATTATGTGGACATGATAATTGCCACCGTTGAATTATGTGGACATGATAATTGCCACCGTTCAATTATGTGGACATGATAATTGCCACCCTTGAATTATGTGGACATGATACTTGCCACCATTGAATTATGTGGACATGATATTTGCCACCATTGAATTATGTGGACATGATAATTGCCACCATTGAATTATGTGGACATGATAATTGCCACCAATTGATGTGAATGTTATGTATCGAGAGAATGATTTTTATACACAGATTATGTGTATTAGTTTTTGTGCACGAGATATGTGTACGGTTACTAAGATTTATGAAAAAGGATTTCGTACACGAGAAAGGTGTACTGTATTTAAAAGATATCGCATGTACATTACAGGTGGGTATAGGATTCGGGCCCATTTGTACCATGCAGGATTTAAATCTTGTGGTCTATCAAAATGATGAATTTTATTGTTTTATAATAAACCTATGAACTCACCAACCTTTTGGTTGACACTTTAAAGCATGTTTATTCTCAGGTATGAAAGAAATCTTTCGCTGTGCATTTGCTCATTTTAAAGATATTACATGGAGTCGTTCATGGCATATAGAGGTCTGGACCTCGCAATGGGACCAACTGTTGAAGACTTCATCCAGATGGATTAGGACGGGTCACTACCGCAACGGCGTAAGGTAACGACGTAAGGTAACGATGTAAATATATATATTATATATATATATATATATATATATATATATATATATATATATATATATATATATATATATATATATATATATATATATATATATATATATATATATATATATATTATTTATATATAATATATAATATATATGTATATATGGGCAGGATCAATGGGGAAGTAACCAATCGGGAGGGAGCGGAGGGAAGCAAATTTTTTTTTCGTTTTTTTCTGGAATTTTTTTCAGGCATCAAGATCACACGAAAATATGAACATTTAAAAAAGACACTTCGTGATGAATGTTATTATTTAGGCGGGAAAACGATCGACAAAAATAACATTCAAAATAATATTGATCGTGAAGAATGTTAACGTTTATTTTCATGTTTTGTGAAGTAAAATTTAGCCCGATTTAGAGTTTAGGGCTTAGGGTTTGGTGTTTTGGGTTTAGTCCTTCACCCAAAACCCCAAACCCTAAACCCTTAACTCTAAACCGTTCGTGTTAAAAACTCAATCTAAATCCTAAATCTAAACCCTAAATCTAAACCCTAAACCCTAAATTTCTAAATCCTAATATCTAAACACTATAAACCCTAATATCTAAACCCTATAAACCCTAATATCTAAGCCCTAATATCTAAAACCTCAACATACGCTCAAAAAATACGATAATTGTTATATATTACTTCTTCGAGCGTTTTTCCACCAAAATAAAAATATTTATCACAAAGTGTCTTTATTAAGTGTTCATATTTTCATCCAATATATAATGTTCGTGAACAAAGTTTTTTCAAAAAACAAAAAAAAAAAAAAATTGCTTCCCCCGCTTCCCCCCGATTGGTTACTTCCCCCTTGATCCTACCACTATGTATATAATATAATTATATATAATACTGTATATAATATATATATATATATATATATATATATATATATATATATATATATATATATATATATATATATATATATATATATATATATATATATAAATGAATTAATAATTAAAATAAATATATAAATTAAGTTTTTTACAAAATTATATTAAATACGACGGGTATTTGCGGTGAGGGTCGCCGCAATTGTAATCCCACCAAACTTTTCGCGAGAATTTCAAGTTTCCCTCTTTTTGAATTATTTTATTCGGCTACTATAAAGCGGCGACACTTAAGCTTTTCTGCAGCGAGCATCGCTGCAAAAAAAACACAGAAAATAATACAGCAGCTGCAACACTGTTCTCTTCTTCACTTTAACACCTACCAAAAACTCTTCACTCCCGGTGATTTTGAGTTCCAACCAACGAATTCCATCTTTTTCCACCTAATTTCTTCACCAATCTTTCATCTAGGTTAGTGATTTCTATATCTTTTTTGTTTTTTCTAATTTTTGCTAATATTTTGGATTTGTTCAATTTTTTTGTTTAATATGCTATAGTTGCTTCTTTAAACTTGTTTCCCATGTTCTATTACACTATAATTCCGATTTACGTTGTTAGGGCTGTTAGTTTTTTGTTGGATAATTGTTAATGTTGAATATTAAATTAGGAATTTGTAAGTTGTATGCTTAATAATTTTGATTTCATGTGCATGTTAGTAATTTGTATGTTGTAAGTTGTTAGTTAGATATTTGTAAGTTAATTGTTGACTTGTAAGTTGGTAATTTGTATGTTGTAAGTTTAATAATTTTTATTTCATGTGTATGTTAGTAATGTATGTTGTAAGTTAGTAATTTATACGTTGTAAGTTGTTAGTTAAATACTTGTTAGTTAATTGTTAACTTGTAAGTTAGTAATTTGTATGTTGTAAGTTAGTTAATTGTTAATTAGTTAATTGTTAGTAAGCTAATTGTTCTTGCTAAATTGTATGCTTTGTATGATATTAGTTTCGGTATGCTAATTCTTTCCCGTTTTAAATCGTAGGTCACCCGTTCAAAATTAGTTTCGGTATGCTATATTAGTTTTGGACGTGTGCCCAACATGTTTGATTTTTTTCTCACGTGGCAATAAGGTAAGCACTTTTTGTGTATATATACATACTTTTTTGTGTATATATACATACAATAAGACTATAAGAGTCTTCATAATTTTGAGGTTATTTGATTGTTTTTATTTTTAGGTACTTAAAATGATTAGCATGGATGAGAAATCAACTTCAAAGCCAAAAAAACAGTGAACGATGCGGTAGTGACACATGTTTGAATGTTCATTATTGGACAAAGTTACACTTTGGATAACTTGCTATAATATGGCTATTCATTTCACTTCACACGTGTGTTGCAAAATTGAGCTGCCGTATATTTGCTTTGATTAGGTCAACAGTCTAAGGCAGGAGCTGCAGCTTCTGGCGTCTAATCAACTTCTTACCATTGTCACTACTAATGGTTCAGGTGGTTTGTTAGCTTTATATATATTTACTTCTATTATTTTGTTGTCACTATTGTGCCTCATTTTATTATTATTATTATTAACTTTATGTGTATGTAATCGTTCTAGCTTAGCACTTCTCATATTTTAGCTTGATCGGTTTTGCTTTATGCGGCATTATATGTAACATACAATATGTCCCTTCAAAATTTTGTTGTTCAAAGCTGATCTGATATGGGTTCTACCATTTGCTGTCTTTATCGTACATCTAATACATACCCTATATAAACTTTTTTGTATAACTTCATAAAATAAGAAACACTTATCCGAAATGAAGCATCATGTACTTCTTGGCATTTGATTGATTGTAACTGGTTTATTTTTTTATTTTTATTTTTTTTTTCTTTTTTGTCATTTTCAGTGGTACTTATGAGTTTCCATTGGATCATATTGAAATGAGTTCAAGTAACGAACGTTGTGAGTGTTTATATATGCACTAGTTCTGCTTTCTTAAAAGCTATTTTTTTATCCTCTTTTGCAGGCACTACTAGAAAGTATGGTGTTAGATGAGTTGGATGAAGAGTCGGATGATCCGGGACATAGATGAGTTGGATGAAAAAAATGATAATGCATGGATGGATGATATCTGAAAAGGAGACAGATAGTTTGTGTAGTTTGTGTAAAAACGCCGAATTAAGCTTTTGAACTTTAATATTTGTAGTTTGTATAATTGTTACAACTTTTTGTAAACGTTTATTTATTTTAGTGTTGTTGATGTTTATTGTTGTTGATGTTTATTGCTGTTGGTGTTATATGTTGTTATAGCTGCTATCAAATGGTATGAAACATGTTTCAGAAAAACGCTCAGAATTTCGGGTGCGATGCTGCAAATACAGCAGAGTCCTGCTTCCTGGTGCATGTACCTTTAGCGGCGAGGGTCGCCGCAAAAGAAACCTAACAGTTTAGTCTGTCAGATATGCTTACTGGCCGCAATAAATAATTTCCCTTATCTTTTTTCTTTTTCTTAATATTAATGGGACCCACTTTTCATTCGCCGCAAAAACCTCGACGCAAAAGAGTTATGGTGGCGAACCTACTGTGACGAGGTATAATGCGAGGAGACCTCGCCGCAAATGATCTACTGCGGCGATAAGCCCCATTTTTTGCGACGAGGAATCTCGCCACAAAAGAGGCAGTTTCCTGTAGTGGTTATGCGAAATGGTGGAAATGCTTTGGTTACTGTTCATCATTTTTTACAATTAGAAGGTATGATAATGATACCACACATGTTCTCTTCAATTCTAATAATTGATGGTGGTCTGTTTTCTGTTCAATAGCGATTAAGATTACTTCTACTTTGCTTGTAGCTTTCATAGAAGTTGCAATGGTTCTATTTCTTTCAGATTAAATGTATATGTTGGTTTTTGTTGTTGCATATACTCCGTAATAATTAGTAATATAAGTCGAATTCCCCTATATATGGTAGCTTAAGAAATGACTAATGAAGGTCATGTTTTAAGTTGCAATCAGGGCAATGCATATGTACGACAATAAACCTACTAGTATACATATAGAAACATACTTTAATATGTTGTATTTTCTTCATCGTTCTGATGAAAGATTTTTTAATATTTTATTTTTTTGCCGAATTTTTTTTTATAGAAACATACTTTATATACAAACCGCCAATTTGTAAATACAAAATGCCAAATTGTTCACCACGAATTCTATATTATTTGTATGCTTTTACATATTATTTATTTATTTATAATAATAAAAGCCAAAGTTCACTTTATTTGTTTAATAATTTCTACCTTACATTTTTAGTTTTTACAACTTTTAGATGAATGTTATTATTATTTTTTTAAAGCAAGAAGTAGATGAATGTTATTAACGTGTATAAATAAGCTGTACATACAATTATTATTTACTTTTGTTTGACAGTTAATCTTTATTACAATTATTTTGAGCACTTTAACGAAAGCCTTTGAGGTTGTAAATAAAAAAATTATAATATTTTTTATAACCCGTTTGTTTACTATTAATTAAGAAAAATATTCAAATTATGTTTGTTTGATTGATTTGGATATTGAAAAATAAATCATGTGTGTTTGATCTTCGCGGTAAAACGGGAATCTGCCACACTAGTTATTATTAAACTCATAGTAATAGTGAATTTTCTCTTATTTTTGGTTGAAATAAAAACTTGATTCAAGTAACCTATAAGTAAATGCAAAATGCAATTTCCTAAGAATAATAGCATATCACTCCTTAGTAGCGACGACAATATATCGAATATGGATCGGGTGAGTCTATATTCATATTCATATTTATTTATTTTTAAAATACATATCCATATCCATATCCATATTCATTCAAATATAATTTTTCCATCCATATTCATATCCGTTGGATAAAACGGGTAAATGGATATCCACTGGATATTAAGTTTTTCTAAAAATATTCCTATTATGAAATAAATTCACCAAAGTATGTTTAACAAAGATATGTAACCATATGCAAGATACATGAATTTAATATTATTTACATAGTTGTATCTTCACAATTTATATTTTCGATAACATTTATTAATTTATAGTATACATATATAAGGATATATAAATGTAAATGCATGTATTTATGTAAATATATATATAAATTTATATGTATATATGTATTTTCTGTGTAAATGAATATATCTACGGATGAGAAATTATCATCCACACTCAATCCACTACCTCTTTTACATCTTTCATAGTTTAGATCATTCATATCCATTTAAATGAATCGAATCGAATGAGTATCCGATAAATCAAACATCCGTTGCCATTCCTACTCCCCATTACTAAACCACAAACTAAATTTCAAAGTTTTAGATGTAAAATGCGTCATTAACCCTTTATATACTAAAACAAATGGCTAAATGTGCAGTTTCAATCAATTCGGATTGTAGTTTTGAGTTTACGTTCACACTACAATCGGTCCCTCAAATTCGGCTTAATTTACACAACAGCCCCTCAAGTTTACACTTTTTCAGGGGTCAAAAGTGTAAACATATAATTTTAGTAAAATAAAATAAATTAATTCCCCCGAATTTATAACGGGCCCTATCTTCTTGCTCGGTGCGAGTTAAATTTTTCCAACATCACCGTTCAACTCGAAAAAGTCTCACGAACCCAACGGGACTAACTATACGCGAAACGGAAACTTTTTAAAATACGCTTAACACAACGACAGCCCGTATCTTTCTGTTCGCCGCAAGTTAAATTTTTTCGACAGCACCGTTACACTCGAAAAAATTTTATGAACAAAATGAAACTAACTACGTTCGAAACGGACACTTTTTAAAAAACACTTAAGACAACGACATCTAAAACGGCGCTTAAGACATGTGCCGTTTTCCCCTCTGTAAATACACAACGCTACGTTAAATATGAATACACAGGCCGAAAGCCTCCGCCGCATCGCGCGGGCCGGATCCGGACTAGTTAGATAAACATTTTTATACAATATTTCACGAACACATTTGTAAAACTTCAAGGGTACAATTATTCTTTTGTTCATAGTTAAAGGGTCCAAATCAAAGAGATGAAAAACATCGATAATTGTACCTTTTTAAATATGTATATTTATTTATCATTATTTTAAGTAAACCTCCATGAACAAAGAGATTCAAATCATTTGAATACACATACATAACAAATTGATTGTTGATTTACATACACAAATATAAATTTGATCGCCAATTTATCATGTTTCTGATTCATTAATCGCTCTTCAAATCCAGCAACATTGTATTATTACCATAATATATCGCCGGCTTTGATATTTCGTCACATTTTCCAAAATTAAATTGTACTCCGTAACTAAGGTGCGTTAATTTTCTTAATTATGTTCTTTTTAGGCTAATCAACTATAATTTCATACTCAATTGCACTATAACATGAATTGTTATACAACTATGTGATAAATTTGCAAAATTTTAAAGTTTAAAGCTGTTAGTAAATTAGTATAGAGTTGTAGAATACTAATTTTTAATTTTCTTTTGTGTGGCTGATTTAGGGTTTATATATTGAGCAAGTTGGTTACTTTTTTGAGGGTTTAATCAGGCGTGTTATCTGCTAAACTGCTGGATCTTATGTTGAGAATTATTAGTATTAATAAAAATGCAAATGAAGATATGGAATCTTATTATCCGATTAGGCCCGAGTGCCAAAAGGATGTTCCGAAAACTCGATTTAAGGCAAAGGTGTGCTAATAAATAGTTATTGGGACAGATTGACATTTTATGTACTGAACTACTTTTTTTACCCTTTATGTAACAAAGTATTATATTCTGTTACCGATGTATGCAAGTGGCCTTGATGACGTGATGCTACATCGTCATAAAAGTTGCCTACTATAGAAGGCCACTTACATACACCGGTAACTGGATGATAGTTTTTTTTATAAAAAAAATGGGCAAACAAAATGGTTCATTACATGTAATGACAATTTAGTTGGGAATTTGTTGTGTCAAAATAAGTATGAAAAATGGTGATCGTTTTAAATGTTTCAGGTTGGGAAAACTTTAAGTGAAAGGAGATGGAATGCGGCATTTGATAAAGATGGTCGTTTGGATATTGCAGGTGTGCTTAGGCGGATACAAAGAGGGGTATATCTTATATACTTTCTTGATATTTGTTCGTATTTTGTATATTTTTCATGTTTGCAGTTTACAGTAAACAAATTGAACTTGAAGCTATTTATTTATATCCTTACTTTAGGGACACAAATTGTATCTCTCGTATTTTGTACTCCTATAAATCAATATGCTTTAATGAGTTTGTATCAATCTGTCTCCGACATCTATTTTAGTGGATATGAGAAATGGAACTTTATGCGTTTACAATATTGCTAGCAGTTACGTTTGAAAGATTCATTGTATCTTATGACAATAATACTTTATAAGTGTTACAAGTGATTATTAATACTGTATCTTAATATTACAAAATACGACAGTGAGAAGCATAATCAACTAATCAAGTTCTTTGTTTATATAATTATTATAGGGCGTTCATCCAACAATTAAAGGGGCAGTTTGGGAATTTTTGTTGGGTTGTTATGACCCCAAAAGTACCTCTGTAGAACGAGAACAACTTAGACAAAAGAGGAGGTTAGTAATATAGTCGAAAGTTCACTCATTTAGGTCTTACATTTTTCTATATATTATGTTACAATGGTATTTGTCACTATCCAACACTATCCGCTTTTAAATTATGGCAATTTTCATGTTCCATGTTAAAGTTTTTTGTTCGTGGACTTATATCCTTACCATTGATAAAATATGCCCCTTTTCTAAAATGGTGCTTTTCAAGTTTTATGTCATTTTAATGGAGCGTAAATTGTAAATCCAGCTTTATTTTATGTTTCTAGAGAACAGTATGCTTCATGGAAAGAGCAATGCAAAAACATTGTACCGATTGTTGGGAGTGGGAAGTTTGTCCAGACGCCTTTAGTTACCGAAGATGAAGAACCCGTTGAAGATAATGAAGTTCGCGTGCCAAAAGAAGATGCTGATTCAGATAAGAAAGTGACTCAGTGGAAACTAAGCTTACATCAAATAGGTTAGTTAACTAGACTTTTAGGTCTTAACTGATTGAAATGTAATTCATTTTATATAATCATTATCCACTCTTCATCTATTAGCTGAAACATAAACATTCAATTTTAGCATATTATGGTGATGGTTGTTTTTTCAGGTTTGGATGTTGTACGAACAGATCGTTCTCTTGTTTATTATGAGAATGAAGCTAATCAGGCCAAACTTTGGGATGTCCTTGCTATATATACATGGGTAGATGATGATATTGGTTACGTTCAAGGTGACAAACTTTATTCCTTGGTATTAGAACTTTAGGACGTCAATCTTTTCAGTAAATTTTATATTTTTTTTGTCACTTGTATTACGCAGGCATGAATGATATATGTTCTCCTATGGTCATTCTTTTGAAGGATGAAGCAGATGCATTTTGGTGCTTTGAGCATGCTATGCGTAGAGTGGTACTCCCTTATTACTCATTAACTGAATGAATAATACATCCAGAATCTAATAGTTGAATCATCAACTGCATGACTATATTTTACGGAGTCTCTCCTATTGGTTAACGATTGATCCAAGGTACAACTCTTGTTTCCTTTAAAAGAGGGAAAATTTCAGGTCTAATGAAACTTCAATGGGAGTACAATCACAACTCGGCATACTTTCTCAAGTTATGAGAGTTGTTGACCCGAAGCTCCATCAACACCTTGGTAAGTTGCATTTATATATGTACAATTGTTTTCATATAGATGCCAAAATGAGTGATTGGGGCTGGTTGGGTAACATACAAACTGTGTTCGGGTCGCCCCACAAACACTTGAGTGTTATCCCTGTCTGACCTGCTAACACCACACTCACTCACCCTACCCATTTTACCACCTATACTATATTTTTGGGTCAAGATCATTAAAGAGATCAAGATATAAATTTGTGGCCTTGTACATGATATGTGTAAACTTTAATAATCCGTTTTTCCAGTTAATTAATGGTGTTCTCATTTTATATACTTCAGAGGGCTTAGATGGTGGAGAATATTTGTTTGCAATTCGTATGCTAATGGTACTTTTCCGAAGGGAATTTTCGTTTGTCGATGCCTTATATCTATGGGAGGTAAACCCCTCTTATTTTAGCTTACTACATGTAATTAAGGCCTTGTTTAGTTGTAGAAAACTCCCTCACTTGTCCTAAAAAAATTGCTTTTTTTCCATCAACACACACTAAATTATTTCATTTGAACACAATTTTCAAATTTTCAACACTCTTCTAGAGATGAAAAACTTTTCCAATTTTATAAAAATCGTGGGATGGAAATATTTGGAAAATTTTCTAAACACACAATTTTCTAAACACACCCTATAATATTCTAATTTTTTCATTGAAAATATAATATATTTTTCTTTTCAAATGTAAAATCAGGTTATGTGGGCCATGGAGTATAATCCAAATATGTTTGCTGATTACGCCTCAGACGGTTCACACGAAGTTGTAGCCACAAAATTAAGCAAGAAAGTACTACAACAGTATGGAAAATATGAGCGGAAAAATGTGAAGAATGGACGGTCAGACCAAAAAAGCCTTCTTGCTGTTTTTTTGGTTGCGGGTGTTCTAGAGACCAAAAACAAAAAACTTCTTAACGAAGCTAAGGGCCTAGATGACGTTGCTGAGGTTCGCTCCACCCTTTTGTATAAATGTGGCTAAATGGGCGGGTCAGTTGAGTTTTAATGCCCGCAATAATAAATAATAAAATAAGATAATAACTTATAGGGTTAAAGCCAAAAATAGGCTACAAACTTACACAAATGTACCGATGTCGCTCACAAACTCATTTCCGTCCTACTGTCGCCTACAAACTTTCAAAAAATGTGCTAATATCAACATTTTATAGTTTTGACCTGTTACATACTAATTTTGACCTCATAATTTTTTTTTTATTTTATTTTATTTTATTTTAAGAATTAAGATCCAATCCACGAACGACACGTGTTGATTTTTAACCAGTTTAGCTGGTAGCAAGTCATTTTTGTTTACATTGGGACACTTTTTGAAAGTTTTTGTTTACATCGGTACACTTTTTGAAAGTTTGTAGGCGACAGTAGGACGGAAATGAGTTTGTGGGCGACATCGGTACATTTGTGTAAGTTTGTAGCCTATTTTTAGCTTTAACCCTAACTTATAAATAGATAATGTTCCAAACATAGACAAAAGAATCCAATTATTTCAATAATAAGATAATAACAGGGTTGTAAACGTTGCAGGATACAGAGTAGTTGGTCGGGACCTTGAAACGAATAATCGGTTGAGTCAGGGACTAGTCAGACATTGACTAGCGTTGATTTTTAGTAATAATTATATTAGACATATACATAAATATAGCAAACAACAATATTTCAAAGATAAATATAGTGCACAAAATCTAATTTAAGGAAATATTAAAAATTTGACCTAACTGGACCAACCTTGACTTTGACCGACTCAGGCCGACTTATTAACATTGACCGACTATTTAGACGTTTTTTGGCGAAACGAGACGGACTAGTCACAAAAACGACTGGTCAGCTGACTAGTCAGTCGAGACTGCCAACTTTTGCAACGCTAGATAATACTCCATAATAGTTTTCCTCCGTTGTTTTGGTGATTTTATATAGTAAAAATACATTTTGGGCACTTTAAACTTGCTTGACTTATTTGAGATAAAAGCACGAACCAAATCAGCCATTCTTGACGCGAAATTATCACATATGCTTTCATATTATGGAACTTAATTTTTTTTTTTTTTTTGTTCTAGATCATGGGTGGTATTACCGGAAGCTTGGATGCAAAAAAAGCTTTGACAGAAGCTCTGAAAATTCACAAAAAGTACCTAAGCAAGGTGAGCATCACATCTTTAACTATAATTTTTTTCATTCACATACTCATTAATTTAAACATCTAACTCTGAACCAATTATGTTTCCAATTTAGGCAAGAAATTGACGAAAGATGCTGATTTTCTTCATGCCTATAAGAGCCCACGCAGATATCTCACCAGTTCTTTTGTTGTAGTGTGATTCTTGATCTCAATTTTTTTGTTCGTTAAAGATTATATTCTTTTGGCGCTAAGTTTTCCCTGAGTTAGCATATTACTGCACGACCAATATCCACGGATCCTGACTTAGCCGTGGGTAAGATTTCATTTGGTCCATATGTATTTGTGAGCATCTGAGTGTAAAACAAATTGCAGCATTTGAAATCCCAGTGGAAGAGAATGAATGATGGTGTATCGTAACATGTCTGTAATTTTTTTTATGTTGTATTATTAAACAACTTACCGTTGAATGAATGAATGATGTGTGCTGATTTCGATTCAAGCTTGATATGAATGTTGATGATTATGGCCCGGCTTAATTCAATTTTGCTTAACTATAGGTGTTGCAAACGATGTCCGTTACGACGCCCATTGCGATGTTTTGGTGACTAGTCCGTCTCGACCCCGTCTCGCCGTCTAATAAGTCGATCAATGGTCAAAAGTTTGGTCAAAGGCAGGAAAGGTCAGGTCAAAAGTCAAAATTCGGTTAACAACGACGATCAAGTGTCAAAAATTCGATTAAATTCGGTCAAAAAGATTATTGTTACTTTTTTGTATTATATTAAGGGTAATAACGATTATAGGTACAAACTGGTCAACGAAGTTGATACGCATATCCGCATGACCATGCAGATTACGCATCCAAAGTCCTGAACCACACACTAATTGCCATGTAAGACATATGACACGGGTATAGTCGCATTCTATGCGCCTGTACCATCTGATGCGAGTTTCGTATACTTGCATAAGAGGTCCAGTATATTCTAGAAGAATGTACGGTATAATTAATTCAGATTTTTTTCCTTAAATAACAAAAGTTAGTTGGGATAAGATCGCATTTAATTAGGGATGAGATCCTATCAAAACCCTAATTCGTGAGTCTATAAATACATAGCTCCAAATCCTAAAATCATCGGTTACTCATACGTAACATAGCATACACAATATCGTATGAACAAGCTTCATATGATCTCTCACGTAAAGACTTTCAAGTATGTCTCGAACTATAAAACCTTCATGTCTTTGGGCCACTCAACCCGTATGCTGGGTTGTTGGCGGACTCTCAAATCGGCCACCCTGTCGGAATCAAAACGATACCGATGTGGGTTATCCACGACTAAACGTCGGAGGTTCGAATATTGTTAGTCCTTAAACCCTATCATGCACTCAAGCATAAGTTCACCTTGACCTCGTGAAAATATGCTTGATCATTTGGCGCCATCCTTGGGACCGGTTGTGTAAACAAATAAGATTGCAATTTATGTTGTGTATAATTTATTATATGTATCTTCTTTCCGTAAAACTTTTTTGTTTAATTAATCGGTCACTTTCAGGTTTTCAAAGTTGTGAGCAAGTATGGGTGGAGGAAACAAGAATGCCAAAAATCAGGGGTGATCGGATTCTCCAGTAAGTCCAGGGTTTCAAACACCTACAACGACTGTTATGAATACACCACCGACGCAACCTGCACCAGTTAAAGACACATCGAAGCCTCCATCGACATTAAACGTCGAAACAGGACCAATTGCATCAGAAACAGTCCTAAAAGAATCATCTAAGAATTGGTGGCACTCTCCCGATGGAAGCGTGTTAGAAAGATGAACTAGTTTCAAACCATTCGAGGATCTGCCACCAAAAAGTCTGAGCTTCGGTTCTCTAAGTGAAACCGTTCCACCAGGTTTCAAAGTTAAAACTACCTGTGGGGGCACCATACCAATCATCACTTCGGTTGAACCCGAAACTCCTATCGAAAGGGTTACCACAGAGAATGCTCAGGAAAGAATCAGACAGATAGGTCTGAGAAACCCAGATGGTTCATATATTATGCTGACACGGCAACAATTGTCAACGGCATATGCGTCTTCGCAACCAATTCCTAATACTGCAAGCCATCAATACAGCAGGACGCAACATGACCCGACTCAACCCAACAGCTTTATATCTCAGTTGCAGCAAGTTGCGCCGCCGCATTTGGCGCCAGCTTTCAATGAACCAGCACGAGTACAAGAATTTATGAGCAACTGGTTCGCGGTAATGCAAGGACAAAAAGCTAAACAAAGTCTTGAGCTAGCTCCTACAACTGAAAAGTTTGTGCCACATATTGCAAATCATCCCTTCATAGTAACGCCTGTGTTACCTTTAACATTGTTAAGTTACGATGGGTTGTCAGATCCAGATGATTTTTTGCAAAAGTTTGAAGGAACCGCAAGAACACACAGCTGGGGTGACGCAGTAGCATAACATATGCTACCGATAGTGCTGCAAGAAGTAGCAAGGGAATTGTTCAATAACTTGCCAGCCCAAAGCATTACAGGCTTTGCGGATTTGTGCTCAAGATTCCTATTAAATTTTCACAATCTGCGCGCCCGCAAAAGAACACATGTCGAATGCCACCACATTAAGTAGAAGCCAAAAGAAAGTTTGGGAGAAGTCATAGATAGGTACACCAAGGAGGTGGCCAAAATCCAAGACCTCCCAGAAAGTCAGAAGGTGTCCGGCTTCATACATTGCATAGACACAGAAAGACATCTATCTTTGTGGTAGCGGTTGCGCAGAAGAGTGCCGGATACTTTCGCAGAAATTATAAAACGAAACGCATGAATATATGCGTGCGCAAGAAGACGTAAAACAAAATTGTGGAAATACCTCTTCAAGCATGGATATTGATGACGATTATTATCGGGCGCAAGGAAGAGGGTCAGAATCTGGCAAGCGCTATGGTAGTAATGGGCCATCCCGAGGTGGTAATTATAATAGTGACAAATATCGCAAGTTTAATAATAACAAGGGGGAGGAAGTCAAAGGTTTAAAAATAATCACACTGATAATGTTGCATTGATAAAAGACCTCACGAAAAAACCAAAAGAAATATTGGCTACGGAGGCAGTATGCAAAAGCTTCGATCCCCCGATACGTTTGTCAAAATATGGGAATAGAGACAAAAGCAAATTTTGCGATTTTCATGATGATTATGGTCATGAAACCAATGAATGTCGGCATCTAATTGAAAAGGTAGTTGCTGAACTCAAAAGAGGAAGATTGCAATACTTGAAGAAGGGCGGAAAAGCATCAAGTGAGAAGCCAAAAGGAGAAAAAGAATATACATGGCAAAGAAAGAATGATGGAAGGGAAACAGAGAAAACTATTAACATGGTCATCAGCGGACGAGCAAATCAGCGACGCAAATTAGAATTTCCAGAGGAATGGGAAAACGCTCCCATCCTATTCCCGGTGATAGCGCAAGAACCATAAGATGCGCCCATCACAATTAAAGGGTGTGTCAAAGGCTGTGGGTACATCATAAAGTGATTGCACATAGACACTGGTTGCGGCGTCAATATAATGTATGAACACTGTTTCAGATTGCTACCTGGAGTGGTTCGGGCAAAACTAATAGCGCCCAGCACCGCATTATCAGGGTTTTCTGAGGAGTCCGCATGGCCATTTGGGATCATCGAGTTGGAATTAGAGCTGGTAGATGATGATAATAAGGAGTTAGTAAGAAGTACAACAGTAGAATTTGCTGTAGTAAGGTCTTACTCAAAATATAATGCGCTTTTAGGACGCACAACTTTGCAAAAGTTGGCGGCTATTCCTTCCACGGTGCATGGTCTTATAAAATTCCCAACTCCATTAGCAATTGCGATGATAAGGTCAGAAATACAAGACGCAAGTGTTGCGGCTGTAGAACAGGCCGAAAAACAGCCAAGTGAAGAGGAGCAGCTACGAAGCTGCATGCTGTGACGCCCCGTACTAAATCATCATGTACGGACTATCAACAACAGGATCATTACAAGGTTAAGTACTATATGCGTTTTCAAAACAGAGTCTGCATTCATTAATAAAAGTGACGTTATAACATACGTCAATTGTTTTACAAATCAAAGTATGCTTCGCTAAGTAGAAGCATTTAATAAGTGTGCGTGACCATAATGGTCGTTACATAACATAAGTTCATAAGTAAAAAGTTTGAATGCAACAAAAGTAGTCATGCGATAACAACTCTAGGCAGCGGGTTCTACAGCACGACTAGTAAGATAGCGGAAGCGACTTCAAGCACCTGAGAAAATACATGCTTAAAAAGGTCAACACAAAGGTTGGTGAGCTATAGTTTAAGTATAACAGTAATGTAAGTAGGCCACGAGATTTCAGTGCTACAACGAGCGTTTCAAAAGTATGTAAAGGTATATGCTTAACCGTGGGCACCCGGTAACTAACTTAACGTTTAATGTACCCCCTTAAAGTGCACTTGGCAAGTGCGTATAACCTCGAAGTATTAAACACTCGTTAAATGCTAGCGCTACTAGCCCGAGTGGGGATGTCAAACCCTATGGATCCATATCTAAGATTCGCGTTCATGGTTCAAAAACCAATGATTAAACGTTACCGAGCTAAAGGGAATGTTTCTGCCGTTATATAACCCACACATATATAAGTTTAAGTACTCGTGCCTAGTATGTAAAACATAAAATCCGCATGTATTCTCAGTTCCCAAAATAAGTTAAAGTAAAAAGGGAATGCTATAACTCACAATGATTAGTAGTAATGGTAAGGTAGTAGTCGGAAAGTGGTGTGCAAGTAACGGTCCAAACGTCCTCAACCTAAGTCAAATAGCACTAAGTCAATAAGTCGTCTCAAAAGGTTTACAAGTACGTAATTAAGGTCATAAGGGTCATCATCAATCATCATTAAACAAAAGGTAACAAGTAAGACTCGTTTATGAAAGTCGTTTAAAACAAAGGCTGACTTCGGTCAGTCACCACGGCCTCTACCCTTACTGAATTAAGGTGAGACCAGTGGTCATGGCTCCGTCTATGAGTCCCTTAAGTGTGGTAAAATTTACAGAAGCAAACTCGTCTTGGTTTGACCGTGGTGACGGTCTAAGTGCGAGTAGGTCAGAAATTTCTGCACAACGTTAAAGGACATGGTAACGATCGGAGGGCCATAAATCCTAAACCGTAACTCGGATTAAGACGAGTCCTATATGAAAAGTTATCTACTCGAAAAGTTCTATCCAAAAATCAAGGTTAGAACAGCCCAGGTCTACTGGTCTGTTCCAGAAGCATCAGGTCAGTAGGTTTTGGACAGAACAGTGGGTTTTGGAGAGTTCCGGTTGTCTCGGTGCTTGATGTTCATCACGGTTCTCATCCTTGATGCGTATAGCTTCAAGTGTACAACTCGTTGATGTGTTAACATCATTTTGACCAAGGTTTGTCCATCATAACTCAAGTGCAAGTGTTGTAAGTGTTTGATGAACCAAGGTTACATGTAAGTTTATGAACAAGTTCATGAACACTAAGAAAGATCACAACCAAGTGTTGGATCCATGATACTTGCACCAAAGTGTAAGCTCTTGTTGGTTTCATGTCCTTGTTCAAATGTTTAGTAAGCAACTTAACAATAAGAAATAAAGAAAATGAAAGATAAGCCTAAACCAACCATGAAGGTGGTATTCTAGTAACATACAACAAACAAGAACACAAGTAACAAAAATTAAAGATTATAAACTTTAAATCTTTGAAATAAATAAAGTAGAAAGCTAATCTAAACAAGAAGATGATTCATAGTTGCTCTTACTTTTAAAGATTCAACCAAGTTGATCTTTAAGTGAAGTAACTTCAAAGTTACTTCAAGAACTACAAGTAAAGAGTTTATACAACTATGAACTTCAATTCTTTGAAACAAAATATGTAGAACATAACTAGAGAGATTATGTTCTTGGATGTTCTTGATAAATACAAGATATTATGAAGAATCAAAACTAGAAAGTTTGATCTTGTAACTAGTAAAGAATAACAAGTAAGTAAGTAAGTAAACAACTTAATAATCTACAAGTAATTAAACTACAACAAGATTAAGTAACAAACAACAAAAGATGATGATGATTATGTGATGTTTAAATTCAGTTTTGGGACAAAGAAAAGAGAAGAAAAGTTGTTCATAATACTTACAATCTTTAGAGAAAAATGAGAGAGAAAAGAGAGAAAAGTATGCAAGTAATGTGTGTGTAAAATGAAAGAGTAAATGTGAATGAAGTAAGTAGTGAAATTTGAAAACCAAAACTCCCATCAAATGGCTCTAAGGCCACGTTTTTTCTGCAGAAAAATGGAGGGTGGGAGGAGTCTTGTGGTTACTAGCATGTAAAGATGACAAAAGTTGGGTAAAAGAGGTGTTTACATGGGGATCAAGTGTTAACAAGATTCTAAATGGATGTAACTAACTAGTTACACTTAAGTTTGATACTTGCAAGTCTTAATGGGCTAATTAAGTCCAACTAATAAGTAGGGTGGGCTCTCATAAGTCCATGTACATGTATAAAGCCCAAGTTGTATGCAAGTAACATGTAAGTCCACTAAAAGTCCAACTTAAGCCCAAGTAACTAACTAATAGCTTTAGTTAATTAAAATGATTAATAAAATTAATCATGAATGTAAATAATATCTTAAAATATTATTCGTGCAAGTTCCGGGTGTCACAAAGACGTTTCGGGCATTTAAAGTTCAAGTACGGGCAATTAAAGCAACATGTAAATGTAATAACATTCATTCGTTTAATCAAGCGTATTAATAATAATAATTATTAATAAATAACGTAGGAAAAACCAGGGTCGTTACATTACCCACCTGTTAAAGAAAATTTCGTCCCGAAATTTAAGCTGAAGTAGATGGAGGAGTCGGGAAAAGATGAGGATATTTCCGCATCATTTGATCCTCTCGTTCCCAAGTAAACTCAGGTCCTCGTTTGGCATTCCATCGTACTCGTACAATCGGAATCTTGTTGCGTTTCAAAGTTTTGATCTCACGATCCATAATCTCAACAGGTTCCTCCACAAAGTGGAGTTTGTCATCAATAGTAAGTTCTTCCAATGGTATGATGAGTTCGGGTGCAGCAAGACACTTCTTCAAGTTTGACACATGGAAGGTAGGATGAACTGAGCTCAATTGTGCTGGTAGATCCAAACGGTAAGCAACTGGTCCAACACGTTCCAAGATCTCGAAAGGACCAATGTATCGTGGGTTCAACTTTCCACGTTTTCCAAAACGGATCACACCTTTCCAAGGTGCAACCTTCAACATTACACGATCACCAACATTAAATTCAAAGTCTTTCCGTTTAAGATCGGCATAGCTCTTTTGGCGATCACGGGCAGTCTTAAGTCTAGCTTGGATCTGAGCAATCTTCTCCGTGGTTTCGTGAACTACCTCGGGTCCGGTGATTTGCTTTTCGCCTACTTCGGCCCAACAAATAGGAGATCGGCACTTACGACCATACAATGCTTCAAAAGGTGCAGCATTAATGCTTGAGTGATAACTGTTGTTGTACGAGAATTCGGCGAGTGGCAAATGCCTTTCCCAGGCCTTTCCAAAATCAATGACACATGCACGCAGCATGTCCTCCAAGGTCTGAATCGTTCGTTCACTTTGCCCGTCAGTCTGAGGATGATAAGCAGTACTCATGTCAAGACGAGTTCCCATGGCTTCTTGCAAAGAACGCCAAAATCTGGAAGCAAAACGGGGATCGTGATCGGAGATGATTGATAAAGGTACACCATGACGAGATACAACCTCTTTGATGTATAGCTGAGCAAGTCTTTCCATTGTATCAGTTTCCTTCATCGCTAGGAAGTGTGCAGATTTGGTGAGGCGGTCAACAATAACCCAAATAGTATCGCATCCGCCCACCGTCTTCGGCAGCTTAGTAATGAAATCCATTGTGATCCTTTCCCACTTCCATTGTGGGATTTCCGGCTGTTGAAGTAACCCAGAAGGTCTCTGATGCTCGGCTTTAACCTTCGAGCAAGTCAAACACTTACCAACATAAGTCGCAACGTCCTTCTTAAGATTCGGCCACCAATACTGTTCTTTAAGGTCGTGGTACATCTTACCTGCACCGGGGTGAATCGAATATCTCGATTTGTGTGCTTCATCAAGTATCAGGCTTCGTAGATCTCCATAGTAAGGTACCCAAATTCTTCCGGCATAACATCGGAGTCCAGACTCTCTAACCTCGAATCGAGAGACAAGTATGTTCAAATGCTCGTGAGATATGTTCTCCTCCTTGAGAGCCTCAACTTGGGCTACTCTGATCTGGTTGTTGAGGTTCGAATGGATGGTGATGTTCAGAGCCCTAACACGGAGAGGTGCCGTCCTCTCCTTTCGGCTTAAAGCGTCAGCTACAACATTGGCCTTGCCAGGGTGATAACGGAGTTCACAATCGTAGTCATTGAGCGTCTCGATCCATCGACGCTGTCTCATATTCAATTGCTTCTGATCGAAGATGTGCTGGAGACTCTTGTGATCGGTGAAGATAGTGCTCTTAGTTCCATACAAATAATGTCTCCACAATTTGAGTGCAAAGACAACGGCTCCAAGTTCAAGATCATGTGTAGTGTAGTTCCGCTCGTGAATCTTCAATTGGCGGGAGGCATAGGCAATAACCTTTGATCGTTGCATCAGTACACAACCAAAACCACTCTTCGATGCATCGCAATAAACAACAAAGTCGTCACTGCCTTCAGGAAGTGATAGGATAGGTGCGGAGGTTAACTCCTTCTTCAAAGTTTGGAATGCTGATTCGTGTGTGGGTTCCCAAATGAACTTCTTGCCCTTGTGAGTCAGTGCGGTCAAAGGACGCGCAATCAGAGAAAATCCTTCGATAAACCTTCGATAATAACCGGCGAGACCTAGAAATTGGCGAATATGCGTTGGAGTAGTGGGGGTCTCCCACTTGCTGATGGCTTCAATCTTGGCGGGATCAACTTTGATACCCTGGTCGCTCACAACATGACCCAAAAACTGTACTTCCTTCAACCAAAATTCGCACTTGGAGAATTTGGCGTAAAGTTGCTCTTGTCTTAAGAGTTCAAGCACAAGCCGAAGGTGTTGCTCATGTTCTTCTTCGCTCTTAGAGTAGATGAGGATATCATCTATGAAGACGATAACAAACTTATCCAAGTAAGGCTTGCAGACACGATTCATGAGATCCATGAACACGGCAGGGGCATTTGTCAAACCGAATGGCATCACGAGGAACTCATAATGACCATAACGGGTCCTAAATGCAGTTTTCATCACGTCACTTTCCTTCACCCTCAGCTGGTGATATCCGGATCGCAAATCGATCTTTGAATAAACGCTCGATCCTTGTAGTTGATCAAAAAGGTCATCAATTCGTGGAAGAGGATATCGATTCTTGATAGTCAATTTGTTGAGTTCGCGGTAGTCGATACACATACGGAAGGATCCATCCTTCTTCTTTACAAACAACACAGGTGCGCCCCAAGGCGAGAAGCTTGGTTGGATAAACCCTCGATCTAATAGCTCTTGTAGTTGACTCTGTAATTCTTGCATCTCGGAAGGTGCGAGTCTATAAGGTGCGCGAGCTACAGGTGCAGCTCCTGGCACTAAGTCAATCTGAAACTCTACTGCCCTCGGTGGCGGTAATCCAGGCAGTTCTTCAGGAAAGACATCGGAAAACTCGTTCACAATACGCACATCGTTCACGTTCTTCACCTCAGTTTCTACCGCTTTCACATGTGCTAGGACAGCAAAGCGTCCCTTCTTCATAATCTTTTGCGCTTTCACGCAACTAATGAGATTCAACTTCGAGGTACATCTCTCTCCATAGATAACCAGTGGTTCGCCATCTCCTTGTGGTATGCGAAGTGCTTTATCTCCACAGATAACATCGGCCTTTATCTTGCTCAACCAATCCATACCGACGATCACGTCAAAACTTCCCAGTTTGATAGGTATCAAATCAATTTCGAAATCTGCACCAGCTATGTTGATAATAGCTCCACGACTAATATGGTCAACCTTTTCAAGTTTTCCATTGGCTACCTCGACAAGCATACTTTCCTTCAAAGGAACTAACGACCAATCTAACTTATCACAAAAATGTCTACACACATAGCTCCTATCGGCACCAGTATCAAATAGGACAGAAGCTAAAAGATTGTTGATCTTGAATATACCTGTCACCAAGTCGGGGTTGTCGCGAGCGTCCCTTGCATTAACATTGAAGGCTCTAGCACGTGGTGGTCCTCCATCCTTACGCTTGTTAGGACACTCGTTTCTGAAATGGCCCGTCTTTCCACATTCATAACACTTCTTAGGCCCATTGTTGTTGTGGTTTGGCTTCACATTCAAAGTGGTAACCTTGCAATCCTTGCCAACATGTCCAGATCGTTGGCACTTCTCACAGATAACATTGCAATACCCAGTGTGGTGCTTGTAGCACCTATTGCATTGTGGTAAGGTTCCCTTGTAGTTCGGATTGGTGCGGTTGTTGTTGTTGGGGTTGGTGTTGTTGTTGTGCATGTTGTTGTTTTGCCTAAACCCTTCATGTCGCTTTGCCGGGTTTTGATCATAGTTCCTACCCCTGTTGTTGTTGTGGTTGTTGTCCCATTTCCTCTTTTCACCACTAACAGTTTCGAACTTAGCCTTCTCCGGCTCGTCAAGGATGATTTGATTCAAGAGAGTATGCGCCATGCGCATTGCTTCGAGAACACTTGGTGGCTTGGATGAGGTAACATTACCCTTGATGGACTTAGGAAGTCCCGAGAAGTATTTCTCCAAACGCTTAAATTCGGGGGTGACCATGGTTGGACACATAAGAGCCAATTCCAAAAACCTACGGTTGTAGCTGTTAAGGTCGTTCCCTACGGTTTTCAATTGCATAAATTCGATTTCCATCTTTTGAATCTCGGTTCTCGGACAGTATTCCTCGATCATAGCACATTTAAATTCTTCCCAAGGCGTAGCATACGCTTCATCAATTCCTTTCGCTTGGGCCATGGTATTCCACCATGTGAGCGCGCCATCAGACAGCGTGCAAGATGCAAATTTCATTTTGTTAGCCTCAGAACAATTGCTAACCCTGAATACCGATTCCAACTTTTCGAACCATCTGGTGAGACCGACGGGTCCCTCAGTGCCACTGAAGTAGTGTGGCTTGCAGTTTTGGAATTCCTTGTAAGTACACCCATCTCGGACGACAGGTGGATTGACAGGCGGTGGTGGTGGAACTTGGGGTTGTCTTTCAGCTAGTGCAGCAGCGACTCGCTCGTTAATCATTTCCTCAATTTGTGCCGCGGTGGGGATAGATCTCCCGTTGGCCATGATGTTCTATACAAACATTTTGACTCAAGTCAAAATCCATTATGCAAATAATAATAGTACATTATATAACAACCAACATGAAAACAGCACAACACATGTTGATTAAATAACGCAAGCAGATATAGGTACCACAAAACCATGAGATGATAACGTAAATAGAACACTTGCGCAAGAAGTAAGCAACACAAATTTCATTCATTAATGATAATAAGTTCATACATTACAATAAGTTCGTACATTACATAAGTGAAATATGAAATTACAACAGAGATTACAATACAGAATCTAGTACAAAGTCCTACGGCGATGGTGGGTACAAGATGTCCAAAACATGAGTCATCTGCTCCTCGAGCTCAGTAACTCGAGTCTGGAGAATCTCAATCTCCCGCCTCATTTCCTCATTAGAGGAAGATGGTGGGGCAGGTGGTGCTGGCGGTGCAGGTGGAGCCGGTGGTGCTGAAGTGGATGGTCCGGCTCTGGGTGGAGACGGTAATATCAGTGGGTCGGCGGGGTACGGCACCAGCCGTTTACGAGCAGTGATCCTACGACGCCGACCATAAGCGTCAGTGACAGTACGACCAGGAATTATGCCAGCAAAGCGATACCGCTTCTTCGGCGGGGTAGAAGGTGCCTGAATCGGTCGGTCAGCGGGATCCTCCTCATCACTGGAGTCGTCAGATGAGGTGTCGTCTGAAGAAGCATCGGTGGAAGAACCGTCGTCTGAATCATGCGGTGGTGGCGCGGGTGGCTCAACATATCCGAAAGCGGCCAACATCTGTCGGTGTCGGCCTGGCGTAATCACGGCTAAGCGGCCGTCGGCAGTGCGTCGGCAAGGTGTGCGCCAGTGATTACGGAAGGGTCCTTCCCCGAACTCCGCGGGGATCTCCATGCCACCAATGCGAGCCAGTTGCCTCAGGGGTCTGGAAGAAGACGCCGGGATAGGCACACTAGAGCTAGCTCCAGAACTAGAGGCGCCGGGGTCGCCAGTGGATGTCGGGGCCGGAATGTCGGCAGTAGCAGCAGCAGCAACAGGTGCAGCAGTGGGTGGAACAACGGGGCCTGAGCCGCTCGGGATGTCAGTAGGTGGAACGTCCGACATCTGAACAAGGAAAAATAAATTTTCCATGTCAGTATGTCATAAAGCAAGCAAATAATAGGCCAACAGTTTAAATCATGTATAACAATAAGTAGCATGGCAATATCAGTAATCGTACGAAACTAGCATGCAATCGAAAGCAAGTAATAGCATGCAGTAGTGAAATCACGTAGTAGCATACGGCATATAGCAGTAACAGTAAGCAGCAGCATGCAGTAAGTTCAGCGGAAACAAGTAAACTAACAAGTTGTAGATTAGCCCTATTAGTGAATCCTACTCGGGTCGGTCTTAGACTCACTAATGCATCCTAATTCCCTACAACCAATGCTCTGATACCAAATGTGACGCCCCGTACTAAATCATCATGTACGGACTATCAACAACAGGATCATTACAAGGTTAAGTACTATATGCGTTTTCAAAACAGAGTCTGCATTCATTAATAAAAGTGACGTTATAACATACGTCAATTGTTTTACAAATCAAAGTATGCTTCGCTAAGTAGAAGCATTTAATAAGTGTGCGTGACCATAATGGTCGTTACATAACATAAGTTCATAAGTAAAAAGTTTGAATGCAACAAAAGTAGTCATGCGATAACAACTCTAGGCAGCGGGTTCTACAGCACGACTAGTAAGATAGCGGAAGCGACTTCAAGCACCTGAGAAAATACATGCTTAAAAAGGTCAACACAAAGGTTGGTGAGCTATAGTTTAAGTATAACAGTAATGTAAGTAGGCCACGAGATTTCAGTGCTACAACGAGCGTTTCAAAAGTATGTAAAGGTATATGCTTAACCGTGGGCACCCGGTAACTAACTTAACGTTTAATGTACCCCCTTAAAGTGCACTTGGCAAGTGCGTATAACCTCGAAGTATTAAACACTCGTTAAATGCTAGCGCTACTAGCCCGAGTGGGGATGTCAAACCCTATGGATCCATATCTAAGATTCGCGTTCATGGTTCAAAAACCAATGATTAAACGTTACCGAGCTAAAGGGAATGTTTCTGCCGTTATATAACCCACACATATATAAGTTTAAGTACTCGTGCCTAGTATGTAAAACATAAAATCCGCATGTATTCTCAGTTCCCAAAATAAGTTAAAGTAAAAAGGGAATGCTATAACTCACAATGATTAGTAGTAATGGTAAGGTAGTAGTCGGAAAGTGGTGTGCAAGTAACGGTCCAAACGTCCTCAACCTAAGTCAAATAGCACTAAGTCAATAAGTCGTCTCAAAAGGTTTACAAGTACGTAATTAAGGTCATAAGGGTCATCATCAATCATCATTAAACAAAAGGTAACAAGTAAGACTCGTTTATGAAAGTCGTTTAAAACAAAGGCTGACTTCGGTCAGTCACCACGGCCTCTACCCTTACTGAATTAAGGTGAGACCAGTGGTCATGGCTCCGTCTATGAGTCCCTTAAGTGTGGTAAAATTTACAGAAGCAAACTCGTCTTGGTTTGACCGTGGTGACGGTCTAAGTGCGAGTAGGTCAGAAATTTCTGCACAACGTTAAAGGACATGGTAACGATCGGAGGGCCATAAATCCTAAACCGTAACTCGGATTAAGACGAGTCCTATATGAAAAGTTATCTACTCGAAAAGTTCTATCCAAAAATCAAGGTTAGAACAGCCCAGGTCTACTGGTCTGTTCCAGAAGCATCAGGTCAGTAGGTTTTGGACAGAACAGTGGGTTTTGGAGAGTTCCGGTTGTCTCGGTGCTTGATGTTCATCACGGTTCTCATCCTTGATGCGTATAGCTTCAAGTGTACAACTCGTTGATGTGTTAACATCATTTTGACCAAGGTTTGTCCATCATAACTCAAGTGCAAGTGTTGTAAGTGTTTGATGAACCAAGGTTACATGTAAGTTTATGAACAAGTTCATGAACACTAAGAAAGATCACAACCAAGTGTTGGATCCATGATACTTGCACCAAAGTGTAAGCTCTTGTTGGTTTCATGTCCTTGTTCAAATGTTTAGTAAGCAACTTAACAATAAGAAATAAAGAAAATGAAAGATAAGCCTAAACCAACCATGAAGGTGGTATTCTAGTAACATACAACAAACAAGAACACAAGTAACAAAAATTAAAGATTATAAACTTTAAATCTTTGAAATAAATAAAGTAGAAAGCTAATCTAAACAAGAAGATGATTCATAGTTGCTCTTACTTTTAAAGATTCAACCAAGTTGATCTTTAAGTGAAGTAACTTCAAAGTTACTTCAAGAACTACAAGTAAAGAGTTTATACAACTATGAACTTCAATTCTTTGAAACAAAATATGTAGAACATAACTAGAGAGATTATGTTCTTGGATGTTCTTGATAAATACAAGATATTATGAAGAATCAAAACTAGAAAGTTTGATCTTGTAACTAGTAAAGAATAACAAGTAAGTAAGTAAGTAAACAACTTAATAATCTACAAGTAATTAAACTACAACAAGATTAAGTAACAAACAACAAAAGATGATGATGATTATGTGATGTTTAAATTCAGTTTTGGGACAAAGAAAAGAGAAGAAAAGTTGTTCATAATACTTACAATCTTTAGAGAAAAATGAGAGAGAAAAGAGAGAAAAGTATGCAAGTAATGTGTGTGTAAAATGAAAGAGTAAATGTGAATGAAGTAAGTAGTGAAATTTGAAAACCAAAACTCCCATCAAATGGCTCTAAGGCCACGTTTTTTCTGCAGAAAAATGGAGGGTGGGAGGAGTCTTGTGGTTACTAGCATGTAAAGATGACAAAAGTTGGGTAAAAGAGGTGTTTACATGGGGATCAAGTGTTAACAAGATTCTAAATGGATGTAACTAACTAGTTACACTTAAGTTTGATACTTGCAAGTCTTAATGGGCTAATTAAGTCCAACTAATAAGTAGGGTGGGCTCTCATAAGTCCATGTACATGTATAAAGCCCAAGTTGTATGCAAGTAACATGTAAGTCCACTAAAAGTCCAACTTAAGCCCAAGTAACTAACTAATAGCTTTAGTTAATTAAAATGATTAATAAAATTAATCATGAATGTAAATAATATCTTAAAATATTATTCGTGCAAGTTCCGGGTGTCACAAAGACGTTTCGGGCATTTAAAGTTCAAGTACGGGCAATTAAAGCAACATGTAAATGTAATAACATTCATTCGTTTAATCAAGCGTATTAATAATAATAATTATTAATAAATAACGTAGGAAAAACCAGGGTCGTTACACATGCTCATCGCAAATCCGCGATATCCAGAGCAAAAAATCAAAATCGGCGAAGGATTGTCTGATGAAACAAAGTTTAAACTTCGTAACATATTAGCCTCCAACACAGATGTCTTTGCATGGAAAAAAGCAGATATGACCGGGGCACCAAGGGAAATAGCTGAGCATAAGCTTAATGCAAACCCAAGTCTGACGCGAGTACGCCAAAAGAAACGCGGTATGGCACCAGAACGAAGCGAATGGTTAAAGGCATAAGTTGACAAATTGGTTAAAGCAAACATATTGCGAGAAGTAAGGTACTAGACATGGGTGGTAAACCCGGTACTGGTAAAAAAGCCCGGTGGGTCTTGGCGCATGTGCGTCGATTTCATAGATATTAACAAGGCCTGTCCTAAAGATAATTATCCTTTACCAGAAATAGACTGGAAAGTTGAATCACTAGCCGGCTTTCGGTATAAATGTTTTCTGAATGCGTACAAATGATACCATCAGATACAGATGGCAGCAGACGATGAGGATAAAACTGCCTTTCACACCAGCCAAGGTATTTATTGTTATACAAAGATGCCGTTTGGTTTAAAGAACGCTGGAGCAACGTAACTGAAAGGACCCGTTCATATACAATATAAACGATTCACAATAGTTGATTACATCGCGATGTACTTGACCTCTATATGATACATTTTACAAATATTGCATTCGTTTTTAAAAGACAAACTTTCATCACATCGAAAATTGACGGCATGCATACCATTTCATAATACCTCCAACTATAATTGACTTAATAATAATCTTGATGAACTCGACGACTCGAATGCAACGTCTTTTGAAATATGTCATGAATGACTCCAAGTAATATCTCTAATATGAGCAATTGCACAGCGGAAGATTTCTTTCATACCTGAGAATAAACATGCTTTCAAGTGTCAACCAAAAGGTTGGTGAGTTCATAGGTTTATTATAAAACAATAAAATTCATCATTTTGATAGACCACAAGATTTAAATCGTGCATGGTACAAATGGGCCCGAATCCTATACCCACCTGTAATGTACATGCGATATCTTTTAAATACAGTACACCTTTCTCGTGTACGAAATCATCTTTCATTAATCTTAGTAACCGTACACATATCTTGTACACAAAAATAACATACACATAACCTGTGTATAAAATCATTCTCTCGATACATAACATTCACTTTTCATTGCTTTCATAGCTTGGCTTGGTAACCGACCTTAACATATAATGCGCATAATAATATCCCCAAAACAGAACATCTCGTCTGTATAACAATCATATAAACTTTGAAGTACTAAACACCACGCCCACTAGCCCTTCCGTCTAGTGAACATTCTGGGTGGGGGTGTTAAACCCGGTAACTACCTTTAGGATTCGCGTCAATTAGGCGTGCACTAATTCTCAAAATTAGTGATGTTCCCTAATTCTTAGGTTACCAAGCAATAATAATCAGGGGAAAAATATTCATATCAATTGTGGCAATTATCACGTCCACATAATTCAATGGTGGCAATTATCACGTCCACATAATTCATTTGAGGAATGTTTTGCTTGTGTCTATCTCGTCAAATATTTATAAAAGCATTTCATGTATTCGCAGTTCAAAATGTATTTCAAAAACATTTAATAAAGCAGTTGTAAAAGTAGCGCATGTATTCTCAGTCCCAAAAATGTAAAGAGTAAAAGGGAATCAAATGAACTCACCTAATGTATTTTGTAGTAAAAATACATATGACTATATTGAACAATGCAGGGTTGGCCTCGGATTCACGAACCTATATTCAATTATGTATATTAACACATGTAATGGTAATCGAACAAAATTTATATTTTGGTTAATGATTTCATTTTTTTTCTTTTTCTTTTTTATAAATTATATGTTTTATCAATAATAATTTAAATATTTCTATTTTATGTATTTTAACTAAATAATAAGTATTTATAATAAAACGTTAATATAGATATGTTATATGTATTAATTATATAGTGTTTATATAACTAAAAAAATCATTTGATAAAATAGTATTAATAATATTAAATAAAAAGTTGTATTATTTTATAATAATAATATTAGTAAATATACTTAATAATGATAATAGTAATAATTATTACTCTAAAAATAATAATACTTATAATGATAGTAATATTAGTAGTAATGTTGATAATAACAATAATGATAGTTTTTAATGATAATCATACTTATAATAATAATGAAAATGATAATTTTAGTAAAAATACTTTTGTTAATAATAATAATTTTTAAAGAATGAATATTTTGATAATAATACTAATAATGGTATTAATAATAATAATAATAATAATAATAATAATAATAATAATAATAATAATAATAATAATAATAATAATGATAATCATAATACTCATTTTAATGATAATAATAATAAGTATAATATTTATGTTAGTATAGTAATAATAATAATAATAATAATAATAATAATAATAATAATAATAATAATAATAATTTCTACTACTTTAATAATAACAATAATAATAATAATCACAATAATAACAATAATAATAAACATAATAATAACTAATAATAATATTGAAAGAAATAAAATGAAAGTGTATACCCTCTCCAAGCTTTTCCTAAAAAGAAATGCCCCAGACGAGATTTGAACCCGCAACCTCTCGTTAATCTTTAAGCACTTAAACCCACTCATCCATTTCAGTTTTTGTGAGTTAATACGAACCAGTTTATATTTAATCTATTTTCTACGGCCCAACAGAAAATGAACTTCGGCCCCCAAGCAAAGAGGAGATCATGGCCCAACTGGAAAACTTAGTCCTTAGCCCAAGGTTTATAGACTCACGGCCCAAACAGATATGTTGCTAATTAAAAACAATTTGCCATGGCCGGGGATTGAACCCGCGACCCCCGGTATAACACCACACTCGCAAACCACTCGACCAACCTTGTTTATCTGATTTAGACCTATTTGAGTTATTTATAACCCGTAATTAAATTCATTAATATTCACCTCCTTCATCGTCATATATAACCGTAACCCTTATCACCAATTATCATCTACGTACGGTATATATATTATCATACTTATATCTATTCTAGTTTTATCAACATGATCACAATAATCATTGTATGTATCATCTATTTTCACCTTCACCATCATTCACGATCTCATGTATCTTTCATCATCCATCTCGCCGTAACATCAAAGTTATCATCTCTCATCTTCTTCGTTATATCAAAACAGAAATAGAGATGTTGCAATTGCAACAGTATACACGAGCAATTCATTCTCTTTGAATGATCGTGTAATCACGTTACTGTACTATTATTGTTTGTGATTGTGGGTCGATGGTGTCGAAACAACAGCAAAACCGTGGTTGCAAATGGTGATCCGAAGGTGGTCTTTGATCATTGTATGGCAACAAGAAGTAACACAAATAGTGATAGAGGTTTAATGGCTGTTTTGGTTCGGTTAACCAGAAACAGAAGTAATAAAAATATCATAGTTGCAATTTAATGGTAGTAGACACAGTAACGATACAACAGCAGGAAGAGTAGCATATGTGATCAAAAGTTGGTGATTGTTTTGCATCTGACTAAACAGAAAAAAAAATGAGAAGTGAGAAAGAGCTGATAGGAGAGGTGGTCGTGGGTTTGTAATCGAGCAAGTGGATCTTTGATGGTGGTTGGTTGGTTCGAATGAGAAACAGAAAATGGTAACAGTGGTGGTATTAGGGTGGTGATGGAGATGATTGTGGTGTTGACGTGTGGTGGGGTGATCGGTTTAAACATGGAAACAAAACAAGCAAGTGTGTGGTGTTCTATGTTATTTTAAGGAAAGTGATAAATGAGGTTGTAGTGGTTTTCATAGTTGATCTTTCATACACATTTAGTTTTTAGATATAGATATAAATATATAGTTATACAATTCGGTATATATGTGTGCATAGAAAAAAAAAACTTGATGATTGATAATGAAGCATTTAGTAAATCGAATAGTATAATGAAACAATAATAGTGTTGAGGTGATAATTGAAGACTAAAGTCTAAAAGGAATTGAAGTGTGGAAGTGTCTTGTTGTAGAAAAGAAATAAACAAAAGAAAATTTAAAGTGTGATGTTGAGTTAGTAATAGTGCACGAAAAGAACAGAAAACGAAAAGATGATTGTGATGTTCATGTATGGTAGTTTACTTTAGTTTTTTTTTTCATGGGTTTAAATAAATATGTAGGATTGAACGTGTAATGAATGTGGTGTGGGTTCAACAAGTGGAGAAACAATTAAGTAGGAGAGAAAAAGAAACTGGTGGGGTACTTAGTTATTGAAAATAGAATATACACAGATGTAGTAGTAATAAATTTTAAGTTGGTTGTTGATGAGAAGGATGTGTGATGAAGAAAGAAAACAAAGTTATTACTATAATTAAAGTTAATCACGGGTTAACATAATTTTTAAGAGTTGATGTTTTGAAAATGACTCGTTGAATTGTAGTCTTGTGTTTAAAAGAAAAAAAAAATTAAGAAGAAACCAATTAGTATATAGAATTAGGAAATTGAAACATGTATCTATTTCATATCTACATTTTATATACAGTAGTATTAGTAATACCAATATAATACTAATAATGAAAGTAATAATATTACTATAACAATTATAATTTAACTTATAATTAACCTTATTATATTAGATATTAATATTACGTATTATTAATTATAAGATATATATAATATCATACATTGAATATTCAATAATCAAACATTATAATATAGGAATCATGTTTTAGTAACAACTTAATAATTTTATGTATTACATTAAATATTCAATTAAATTCAAATGATTAAATTGCATTTTATTATCTCAAATTATTATATAAATACTATTATTTATATTTACCTATATATATACATATATATATATATATACATATATATATATATACATATATATATATATATATATATATATATATATATATATACATACATATTTATTTATAACAATTGTTCGTGAATCGTCGGAAGTAATCAAAGGTCAAATGAATCTATCCAAACAGTTCAAAAATTTTAGGACTCAATATAACAGGCTTTGCTTATCGTGTCGAAATCATATAAAGATTAAGTTTAAATTTGATCGGAAATTTCCGGGTCATCACAGTACATACCCGTTAAACAAATTTCGTCCCGAAATTTGAGTGGAATGGTCATGGCTGACAATAAATAGGTTTTCATGACTCATATGAGCTGATAAATAGAGTTTTATCATTATTGAGTAATACAGATAAAACAATTCGATTATTCGAAGCATATAAGTGAAGTTATCACAAAAGAGTGAATTGAAGAAATAAAATTTCGTCTTAACTTTTGACGTTGTCTTGGTTGAATTTCGGAATTCAAGGAATTTAAAGAAATCTTTGAAATCTAAAAGATTTGATTCTTCAGTGAGTAATGAACTTAAGATCTCTATAATTAAATACGGTGATCTATCTCGATTACTCTGTCTGATATTCCATTATAAATTAAACTCTTCCGTTCCATTATTTTCCACCACTCTCATTTTCTATACTTAAATTCATATTTCCAAATCATCAGTCAATATGCTTAATCCAGTTTTAATTCTGGATATAAATTCTGATTTTCATATCAATCATTCTTCTTTTTCATCTACCACCGGAGAAATCTATTCACTTCTACTATTACCTTGGGGTTATAGTATTCCTAATTTTTCCGTGTCTCTATATTGTTATACGCATTGATATACACGGTTTGTAATTTCTGTGTTGTTATTGGATTTTATATCTTCCCTTATATTTCGAAGCCCCTGCTTCTGTCTCCTATAATTATTGTCATTCACAGTTAATGCTTTCTCTTATTTGCTGCGATTTATACCCCCCATTTACACTTTGAAGCTTTATGCTATGTTTTCTCTTCTATCCATTAAGTACCTCAAGTAATGGTCCAGAATTCGCGGGTATGGAGTTTCGAATGAACATGATTAATGTTTTAAGAAGGAAATCGTAATGGCTCAATATTGATTTGTCAAATTACCAGAATTCAAGAGAAAGATTGGGCTATCAAGAAAATACGTTATTGATATATTTGGATATGAGGTAGAATGTAAGAGTCGTGTAACATAGCACATGATGATGTTTTGATCTGTGAATCATCAAGTTCCATTAGAAACTCAGCATGACTTACTGTAATATAATCACGTTGATCAAGTGTCATTATATTTTACTAACTCATGCATCAATTTCCAACACTACTTTAAAATCATTCATAATTCAAACTTGAATTTTAAAGAAATTTAGAAACTAAAGTAGTTTCCTTTGTGATGTAATATAGAAAGCACGAAGAGATAAATAATTTCGGACGAGAATATTTATGAAAATATCTTCAGAAATATCAAAGATATTTATGATGATATTTTGGAATTTCTAAGTTCGATAGTTGATGGAGAAAGATTTTCCGCAAGATTTTATCATGAGTAAGGGGCAAGATATTCGTTGAAGGTTTCATCGGAGCTAGAATTACCTGGATTCTTTGAATATATGGTATGGTCCTTGTAATTGGCCTTGGTCTCCTTCATGGTTTGCTCAATCTGTTTTTCAGTACCAAATTTTCTATCGAACGTTCCTAACACTCCCTTCTTCATCATCAAACTTTTGGCCGTTTAGACCATCTACAATTTTTCTGTTTCCTCCGCATTTAATGCTACGATATCTGAATCATCGGTTATCAATCCGAGGTGGTTTCAGGAGAATTGTGTTTTTAGATGATTAAACGCTGATGGTAATATGGTGGAATATAAAAAGTTCTCTGGTAACAATAAAAGAGCACGCGTATATATCAAGGTTATAATAAGATTGTTTCGAATGAAAAGTCGAAGTTGATTTGCTGGAGCTGTGACAAAATTGGCTAATTTGAAAAAGATTTACGATATTATTTTCGGTAATAACAATGCCTAAAGAGCTAGCACAGATATGTGTTAAACGTTTACTCAGTTTACGAGAGTTTTTCAGGTGCATAACTATATGTATCAATCTTTTCTTTCGTAGATGAAGTGCGGTTGGTTCATCCTCTCGATTGAGGTGTTTTCAAGAATCATGAAAGGTTTGAACGCATTTTGTAATTGTCAAGATTCAATTGAGGTTTAAGATGAAATCAAGTGGCAAACTTGAAGAATTGTTTAGTTTCGTATGTTATAATCAATATTTTAATTCATTTTAATTGTCCAATGTCTTTAGTCCACAGTCGATATTCCACTGTTAACAGTCCAATAATTCATATATAGTTTAATATATAATATTCGAATTAATTAATACGTATCGTGAAAGGACCCGTCCTAATCTACCTGGACGAAGTCATCAACATTTGGTCCCATTGCGATGATCGGCTCCAAGTAATGTCCTTATATTGAGCAAATGCACAGCGGAAGACTTAATTCGTACCTGAGAATAAACATGCTTTAAAGTGTCAACCAAAAGGTTGGTGAGTTCATAGGTTTATCATAACAATCATTTCAATATGTTAATAGACCACAAGATTTCATAATCATAAACATAATACACTCGCAAGTGTATGTAAAGCATTCTAAGTGGTTGAGCACTTGGTAACCATACTTAACATTTAATCAACGTCGCATATTCCCTTTATTATGAAATCTCACTACACCGTACCAAGTGTAGTCACCAAAACGAAGTACTGTGCAACCGTTGAATACTGGTCGTCCAGTCCGGTTGGGGTTGTCAGGCCCGATAGATCTATCAACAAGATTCGCGTTTACAATACCCATGTAAATAGTAGTTACCAAGCTACAGGGAAATATGCCAGTGGTACAACTCAACGTAGAATATATTTTTAAGTACTTGTGTCTATTTTGTAAACATTTATAAAAGGAGCGCATGTATTCTCAGCCCAAAAATATGTATTGCAAAAGCAATTAAAAAGGGAGCAAATAAAACTCACTTTTGCCTTGAAGGTATTTAATTCGACTTGGTCTCCGATAGATATCACGAACCTAACCATATATATAATATATCAACATATTTTATTTTTTAAGTAATCGTTACATATATATATATATATATACTTTTAATACTTTTAATATTTTCTTAGTCCGTAGTTACCAGTCCGATGTTAGTGGTCCACAATTAGTTGCTTAAATAAAATAAATAAAGACCCCATCGTATTCGTATTGATCAGAATTAATCTCGACCCATGGTACCATGTTGTCAAATGACGTGTTGCGTACATAAAGTACCGTGTTGTCAAATGACGTGTTGCGTACAATCATGAGGTCTTATGATTAATCTTCTCGTGTTGTTTATGGGTGGTTCTGAAATATATAAAATCAAATCATAAGTAATTATATATAATATATCATATTAATTAGAAAAGATATGATTAATTTACTTTTTCTCCAAATATTTTCGTAGCTAAACTAGCTTCGGATACCCAATCTTGTTTTAGTCGTAGTTTCTTCATTACAACTCCGTTTTTGTTGGTTCAACTTGCTACTTCCTTGGATCGATTTAAATTTTAAGAATATGAACTAAAAATACCTTAATTTGTATTCAAAATCATAGGTTATAGGTCAAACTTTGGTGAAACTTATGAAAGTGATCATTTTCCATCATAAAAACAACATTTAATAATCATTTTTCTAAAAATACTTACACTTTGAGTTAAACCATGAAATTTTTATGTGTTAACATATTCATAAGAAATATCATTTTTCCAGAACATGAACTTCCAATTCAAAGTTTAAGATAGTTTTTAATTATCCAACCCAAAACAGCCCCCGGTTGCACTCCGACGACGTAGATTCAGTTTTTAAGATGTTCTTTGTAAAATCAAGTTATATCTTGTTAGGTTAGCATATCATTATGATATATTACAGGTCTTGAAGTGTTTTAAAAGTCAAGTTAGAAGGATCTATTTAGTTTGCGAACAAGTTTGAAATCATTCAAACTATGTTCTTGTTGTTAAAATTTTATACCACAAAATAAGATAGCTATATGAATATGAATTAAATAAGATTATGAACAAGGTTACTACCTCAAGTTACTTGGACAAAGTTACTGCAAAAGATAAGAAATAATCTTGGAATCAAAGAGTGGTGGAGTTAGATCAAAAGGTTGGAAGTAAACTTCTTCAAATGGGTGGTTATTTTGATATGTTCTTGAAAGAGTTTTCTTATGGTGTTTAAGGCTTGTAATTGAAGCTAAATGATGGGGAAAATGCTTGGAGATGATCAAGTATGAAGTTAGGAGTATTTTGAGAGAGAAATGAGGGTGTAGGTATGAGAAAATGGAGTGAAGAATGGTGTTCATTTATAAAAACGTTTTAAGTTTATAAAGAAAGAAAAGGATTCCTAATTTTGTTTTCTTACTAATAATTCATACTACTTGATAAATCCTAGTTACCTCATATCTAGGGCAGTAATAATGTTGATTATGATGTTGATTTGATGTGTATATACCAACAGTAAATACGTATAGAAGCTGGGTATGATACGGGTACATATACCCTAGATATACGTATAGAAATCTTGAGGAAACGGAACGAGAATTAAAATATAGCTATCTTTTGTGAATATACTTATATTGTTTTATGTATTTAAGTCATTAAAAAGTGATTAAATACATTATATATACGATACATGTATAAGCATTATAGATTATAAGTATATATATCAAAGAATGTTACGTATAGTTATCGTTTTGAAAACTTAAGTTAGTAGTTTCAAAATATACTTATAACTCATTGTCATTAGTACACAATGAGATGTTAAACCATCCTTAAATCATGTTAAATATATATAAATACATATATATACACAAACGTATAATTATCGTATGTTATATAGTTCGTGATATCATCGGTCATATTGGATGGTCAAACGTTGTGTAAAACTCTTTTCAAAAACACAAGTCTCAACAATTTGGATTGCTTATCATGTTGGTATGGTTTAATTTATGTAAATATTAATCTCATAAGTATAATTTGATCAGAAAATTCCGGGTCATTACAGTACCTACCCGTTAAAGAAATTTCGTCCCCGAAATTTGATAGAGGTTGTTATGGATAACAATAAGAAGGTTTTCATGACAAATATAAGGTGATAATGGAGTTTTATCATCATTGAGTAATGTAGATAAAACGATTCGATTATGCGAAGAATATAAATGAGACTATCGTAAAAGAGTGAGATGAGTAAAATATATTCGTCTTAACCGATGACGTAGTTATGATTGATTTTCGGGATTTAAGGGATTTAAAGAGAATCTTACGTAATAAGATTTGGTTCTTTGGTGATTAAGGAAATCAGGATCTTTTTTGATTATATGCAATAATCTGTTTCGATTGCTCTGTCGGATATTTCACTATAAATTCACCCCTTCGTTTCCTTATTTTCGACGACTCACACCTTATATTCTTTCTCCCTTGATTCTTACTTTAAAGTATTCATCAATATGATCCATCCAGTCCTGATTCTTGATATACTCCTAACTTTTATATCTGTCATTCTTCTTTTTCATCTACCACCAGAAGAATCAATTTACTTCTACTATACTCTTGTGTTTATAGTGTTTCTAATTCTCCCATGTCTCTATATTGCTATCTGCATCGATATACACGGTTTGTAATTTCGGGGTTATTATCGGAGTTTATTTTCTTCATTATTTTTCGGAGCTTCATGCTTTCGTTTTCTCTTCCCGACTTCGAGTCAAACGAGTAATGGTCCAGAATTCGTAGATATGAAATTCATAATGAACATAGCTAATGCTCTAAGAAGAAAATGGTAATAGAACGATTTTGATTTGTTAGATTACCAGAATACCCTGGAGAAGACCGAGTCATCCAGAAAAATATTCTCTTGATATGTTTAGAGATTAGATAGAATGTAAGAGTCGTGTAAATAGCACATGATGACGGTACTGTGACTCATCATGCTTCATTAGAAACTCAGCATGACTTGCTGTAATATAATGACGTTGATCAAGTGTCATTATATTGTACTAATCCATGCTTCAGTTCCCAACACTACTTCAAAACATTCATATTTTAAACTTGAAGGTTTCAGAATTTAGAAACTAATACAGTTTCTTTTATGTTGCAGATATTACGGAGAGATAAATGATCTCAGATAAGAATAGTTGTGAAAATATCGCCAGAAATATGGAGGATATTTATAATAGAACGTACGAGAATATCTTAGAATTTCTAATATCAATAGATGATGAAGAAGATTTGTCTGTGAAGGTTTAGAATGAGAAGTAAGATGTTTGCTAACGATTTTAGCAGGCACAGAATCATTTGGATTCTTTGAAGGCAAACTTATTCTTTGTGATTTGTCCACGGATTTCTTCATAGTTTCGCATAATCTGCTTTTCGGTACTAAATTTTCTATCGAGCGTTCCTAACACTCCTTTCTTTTTCATCAAACTTTTGGCCATTAAGATCATCTACAACATGCTGCTTCGTCAGCATTTTCAAAGTTAATTGATCTGGGTCATCGGTTATCAAACCGAGGTAGTTTCAGGAGAATTGTGTTTTTAGAATGATTAATTGCTGATGGTAATATTGTGGAATATAAAAGGTCTCCTAGTAACAATAAAGAGAAAGCATATATATCACAGTTATAATAAAGTTGTTTCGGATGAAAATTCGGAGTTGACTTGCTGGAGCTGTGACAAAATTTAGCTACTTTGGAAAGGGATTGCAAAACGATCTTCGGTAATAACAATGTCAAAGGAACTAGAACAGATACGTGTTAAACATTTACTCAGTTTCCGAGGGTTTTTTAGGTGCATAACTATATGCATCAATCTTTTCTTCCGTAGATGAAGTGCGGTTGGTTTATCCTCTCGATTGAGGTGTTTTTAAGAATTATGATAGATTTGAACGCTGATTGTAATCGTCGAGATACAATGAGGTTTAAGATGAAATCAAGTGGCAATCTTGAAGAAATGTTTAGTTTCATATGTTATAATCAATATTTTAATTCATTTTAATTGTCCAATATCATTAGTCCAAAGTCGATAGTCCACAGTAACAGTCCAATAATTCATATATAGTTTAATATATAATATACGAATTAATTAATACGTTTCGTGACCCGTATACGTCTCAGACTCGATCACAACTCAAACTATATATATTATTGTAGAATAAACCTCAACCCTGTATAGAGAACTCGATCATTACTGCATATAGAGTGTCTATGGTGATTCCAAATACTATATATAGATGCGTCGATATGATATGTCAAAACATTGTATACGTGTCCCGATATTTAAAGTGTGTAAAATAATTACAGAAATTAAATGACGATAAATAAAAGTGCGATAAATAAACTGCGATAAATAAAATGTAATCAGTTAGCTAGGAACAATTAGCTGGAACAGTTAGCGTGGATTCTTAACAAAATTTTTCATAGTTAATTTGTTTGTTTCTAACAGATTTTATTTTGTCATATGTTTTCTTCATAAACCACTTGTTGGATTCTGGAAAGTCAAAATCCAATTATGAAATTGAATGAAAATGGTTATTCTACGGTGAACGGATACGTATATCGGTGGTTGTAAGTAGGATAGTAAATGACCGTTGAATCAGCTTCGACGAATGTACAATGTAACTTATTAAGATGAAATCTAATTATTCCTCGGGTATTACCTACCCGTTAAAAAAAAAAATTTCACCATTAATATTTTGTACAAAAGAACTTTTAATTACAATCTTTATGAAAACATATATACATATATATTTTCTTCAGATGAAATCATGAATTTAATGAGTTAATATGATATTAATCTCATTTGCTTTTTGGTTTGAGCTAGAATAAGAAATCTCTAAAACTTTTTGAAACCACATATTCTTCGCAGAATATCAATGAAGTTATGGATCAATACTTCATCGTTCATTATTGTTGGTACTCCTTGGTATCTATGGTGCGTATGATGTTGATGTTTGTGGGATAGATTATGATGTCGAGACGTGTGATGCGAATGTTGTTTGTTAGTGGTGATGATGGTATTGTTGATGTTATTGATGGCGGTGCTGATTATGCTGCTGGTGCTGCTGCTGGTGTTTGCAACCTTCGCACCATGTTCTCCAAAGCCGTCACGCGAGCGCGAAGTTCGTTAACTTCTGCTAGTACACTGGGATGATTGGCGGTTGGAGCGAGCGAATGAACAAGATTTGTAATATGGGATAGTATATAATCGTGACGAGATACTCTAGAAATGAAAGAGAAAATGGTGTTTCGAATAGGTTCGCCGGTAAGTGCTTCAGGTTCATCGCCAAAAGGGCAATTTGGTGGATGGAATGGATCACCTTCTTCTTGTCTCCAGTAATTTAGTATATTACGAACCCATCCCTAATTCATCCAGAATAGATGATGGGAAATTGGTTGATCCATTCCGGTGATGCTGCTTTCGGAGCCCGAATGGAAATCCATATCGCATAACTGTCGGAATCTGAAGAATTCGAACTAGATGCGGAATCCATCTTGTATAATGGGGAAAATGAATTTTTGGTATGGAATAGATTATAGGAGTTAGATTTGGTACTCTTCAATACATAATTTACATATGTATATATAATACCAAAATCCCGTAAATTACGGAGAATCTTTGAAAAGATATCAGTCAAAGTTCGCAATAACAGATATGCTAAGATAAGAATTCGTCTATACACTATCAATGCAGTAAATGCAGTAAAACATGTCTAGACTTATGAATGATAAGCAGGTAATTCCCTAAGGATGATAAGCAGATGATTTCCGACTAGAAATGATAAGCAAAACTTTTGACATGTAGACACGGTCGAAGTCCAGACTCATTAATGCATCCTAACAACTACTAGTTAGACACACTAATGCAAGACCTGGTTCGCTACGACCACCGCTCTGATACCAACTGAAAGGACCCGTCCTAATCCACCTGGACGAAGTCATCAACATTTGGTCCCATTGCGATGATCGGCTCCAAGTAATGTCCTTATATTGAGCAAATGCACAGCGAAAGACTTAATTCGTACCTGAGAATAAACATGCTTTAAAGTGTCAACCAAAAGGTTGGTGAGTTCATAGGTTTATCATAACAATCATTTTAATATGTTAATAGACCACAAGATTTCATAATCATAAACATAATACACTCGCAAGTGTATGTAAAGCATTCTAAGTGGTTGAGCACTTGGTAACCATACTTAACATTTAATCAACGTCGCATATTCCCTTTATTATGAAATCTCACTACACCGTACCAAGTGTAGTCACCAAAACGAAGTACTGTGCAACCGTTGAATACTGGTCGTCCAGTCCGGTTGGGGTTGTCAGGCCCGATAGATCTATCAACAAGATTCGCGTTTACAATACCCATGTAAATAGTAGTTACCAAGCTACAGGGAAATATGCCAGTGGTACAACTCAACGTAGAATATATTTTTAAGTACTTGTGTCTATTTTGTAAACATTTATAAAAGGAGCGCATGTATTCTCAGCCCAAAAATATGTATTGCAAAAGCAATTAAAAAGGGAGCAAATAAAACTCACTTTTGCCTTGAAGGTATTTAATTCGACTTGGTCTCCGATAGATATCACGAACCTAACCATATATATAATATATCAACATATTTTCTTTTTTAAGTAATCGTTACATATATATATATATATACTTTTAATACTTTTAATATTTTCTTAGTCCGTAGTTACCAGTCCGATGTTAGTGGTCCACAATTAGTTGCTTAAATAAAATAAATAAAGACCCCATCGTATTCGTATTGATCAGAATTAATCTCGACCCATGGTACCATGTTGTCAAATGACGTGTTGCGTACATAAAGTACCGTGTTGTCAAATGACGTGTTGCGTACAATCATGAGGTCTTATGATTAATCTTCTCGTGTTGTTTACGGGTGGTTCTGAAATATATAAAATCAAATCATAAGTAATTATATATAATATATCATATTAATTAGAAAAGATATGATTAATTTACTTTTTCTCCAAATATTTTCGTAGCTAAACTAGCTTCGGATACCCAATCTTGTTTTAGTCGTAGTTTCTTCATTACAACTCCGTTTTTGTTGGTTCAACTTGCTACTTCCTTGGATCGATTCAAATTTTAAGAATATGAACTAAAAATACCTTAATTTGTATTCGAAATCATAGGTTATAGGTCAAACTTTGGTGAAACTTATGAAAGTGATCATTTTCCATCATAAAAACAACATTTAATAATCATTTTTCTAAAAATACTTACACTTTGAGTTAAACCATGAAATTTTTATGTGTTAACATACTCATAAGAAATATCATTTTTACAGAACATGAACTTCCAATTCAAAGTTCAAGATAGTTTTTAATTATCCAACCCAAAACAGCCCCCGGTTGCACTCCGACGACGTAGATTCAGTTTTTAAGATGTTCTTTGTAAAATCAAGTTATATCTTGTTAGGTTAGCATATCATTATGATATATTACAGGTCTTGAAGTGTTTTAAAAGTCAAGTTAGAAGGATCTATTTAGGTTGCGAACAAGTTTGAAATCATTCAAACTATGTTCTTGTTGTTAAAATTTTATACCACAAAATAAGATAGCTATATGAATATGAATTAAATAAGATTATGAACAAGGTTACTACCTCAAGTTACTTGGACAAAGTTACTGAAAAAGATAAGAAATAATCTTGGAATCAAAGAGTGGTGGAGTTAGATCAAAAGGTTGGAAGTAAACTTCTTCAAATGGGTGGTTATTTTGATATGTTCTTGAAAGAGTTTTCTTATGGTGTTTAAGGCTTGTAATTGAAGCTAAATGATGGGAAAAATGCTTGGAGATGATCAAGTATAAAGTTAGGAGTATTTTGAGAGAGAAATGAGGGTGTAGGTATGAGAAAATGGAGTGAAGAATGGTGTTCATTTATAAAAACGTTTTTAGATTATAAAGAAAGAAAAGGATTCCTAATTTTGTTTTCTTACTAATAATTCATACTACTTGATAAATCCTAGTTACCTCATATCTAGGGCAGTAATAATGTTGATTATGATGTTGATTTGATGTGTATATACCAATAGTAAATACGTATAGAAGCTGGGTATGATACGGGTACATATACCCTAGATATACGTATAGAAATCTTGAGGAAACGGAACGAGAATTAAAATATAGCTATCTTTTGTGAATATACTTATATTGTTTTATGTATTTAAGTCCTTAAAAAGTGATTAAATACATTATATATACGATACATGTATAAGCATTATAGATTATAAGTATATATATCAAAGAATGTTACGTATAGTTATCGTTTTGAAAACTTAAGTTAGTAGTTTCAAAATATACTTATAACTCATTGTCATTAGTACACAATGAGATGTTAAACCATCCTTAAATCATGTTAAATATATATAAATACATATATATACACAAACGTATAATTATCGTATGTTATATAGTTCGTGATATCATCGGTCATATTGGACGGTCAAACGTTGTGTAAAACTCTTTTCAAAAACACAAGTCTCAACAATTTGGATTGCTTATCATGTTGGTATGGTTTAATTTATGTAAATATTAATCTCATAAGTATAATTTGGTCGGAAAATTCTGGGTCATTACATATCGTGACCCGTGTACATGTCTCAGACTCGATCATAACTCAAAGTTTATATATTATTTAAGAATCAACCTCAACCATGTATAGCGAACTCGAACATTACAGCATATAGAGTGTCTATGGTTATTCCAAATAATATATATAGATGTGTCGATATGATATGTCAAAACATTGTATACGTGTCCCGACATTTAAAGTGCGTAAAATAAATAACAAAAATTAAATGACGATAAATAAAATTGCGAGAATTTAAATTGCGATAAATAAATTGCGATAAAATAACATGTAATGCGGAATTAACAATTAGATAGGAACAGTTAGCTAGGATTTTGTTAGCGTGGATTCTTAACAAAATTCCTCATAGTTAATTTGTCTGTTTCTAGCAAATTTTATTTTGTCAAATGTTTTCTTCATTATGCCACTTGTTAGATTCTGATAGGTCAAAATCCAAATTTGAATTTGAATGAAAATGGTTACTCTGCGGTAAACGGATACGTATATCGGTGGTTGTAAGTAGGATAGTAAATGACTGTTGAATCAAATTTGAAGAATGTACAATGTAACTTATTAATGTGAAATCTAAATATTCCTCGGGTATTACCTACCCGTTAAAATATTCTCATCATTAACAGTTTGTACAAAAGAATTTTCAATTACAATCTTTATGAAAATATATATGCATACATATTTTCTTCAGATGTAATCATTGATTTAATGAGTTAATATGATATTAAACTCATCTGATTTACGGTTGGAACTAGAGTACATAATCTCTAAAACATTAGAGATTACATAATTATCATGTCGAACAAAGATAAATGATGTAGAACGTCATGTAGAACGATGGTTATACTCGAGGTACAGAATGAGATGTTGAGGCATTTGATGTTGAAACTTGGGTTGTTGGTAGTACTGGTATTGATGTTGGTGGTACTGTTGGTGCCGGTGATGTTGCTGAAGCTGGTACGTTTTGCACCATATATTTCAAGGCTACAACTCGGGCGCGAAGCTCGTTTACTTATTACTCCGGGATAATTATCGGTAGAAATGAGTGAATGAATAAGGTTTAGAATCTGAGTTATGATATAGTCATGGCGAGATACTCTGGAAATGAGAGAGAAGATGGTATTACGAACAGGTTCGCCTGTAAGTGCTTCAGATTCTTCGCCAAGAGAGGAATGTGGTGGATGGAAGGGATCACCTTCATCTTGCCTCCAATGATTAAGTAGGCTACAAACCCATCAGATGAATTGGGGATGGCTGATTGGTTGATTCATTCTGGTTATATTGCTTTCGGAGCTCAGATGAATATCCATATCGGAATAGCTATTGGAATAATTATCGGAATAGCTATCGGAATTCGAGGGACTCGAACTGGTTGCAGAATTCATCTCGTACAGTTAGGTAAAGGGTTTTCGATATGAAATGATTTTCGGATATTGGATTATATTCTAATTACATAGAATACCTGTATACGGTACAGAAGATCCGGTAGATTACGGAAAGAATTAAGGAAACGTGTCAGATAAAGTCTACAGTAACAGATACGCTAAGATATGGATTAGCAGATACGCTAAGATATGAATTTGTCTATACACTATTCATGCAATCAATGCAGTAAGATGTGTCTAGACTAATAATGATAAGCAGGTAAATTCCTAAGGATGATAAGCATATGATTTCCGACTAGAAATGATAAGCAAAACTTTTGACATGCAGACACGGTCGAAGTCCAGACTCATTAATACATCCTAACAACTACTAGTTAGACACACTAATGCAAGACCTGGTTCGCTAAGACCACCGCTCTAATACCAACTGAAAGGACCCGTTCATATACAATATAAATGATTCACAATAGTTGATTACATCACGATGTACTTGACCTCTATATGATACATTTTACAAACATTGCATTCGTTTTTAAAAGACAAACTTTCATCACATCAAAAATTGACGGCATGCATACCATTTCATAATACCTCCAACTATAATTGACTTAATAATAATCTTGATGAACTCGATGACTCGAATGCAACGTCTTTTGAAATATGTTATGAATGACTCCAAGTAATATCTCTAATATGAGCAATTGCACAGCGGAAGATTTCTTTCATACCTGAGAATAAACATGCTTTCAAGTATCAACCAAAAGGTTGGTGAGTTCATAGGTTTATCATAAAATAATAAAATTCATCATTTTGATAGACCACAAGATTTAAATCCTGCATGGTACCAATGGGCCCGAATCCTATACCCACCTGTAATGTACATGCGATATCTTTTAAATACAGTACACCTTTCACGTGTACGAAATCATCTTTCATAAATCTTAGTAACCGTACACATATCTTGTGCACAAAAATAACATACACATAACCTGTGTATAAAATCATTCTCTCGATACATAACATTCACTTTTCATTGCTTTCATAGCTTGGCTTGGTAACCGACCTTAACATATAATGCGCATAATAATATCCCCAAAAAAGAACATCTCGTCTATATAATAATCATATAAACTTCGAAGTACTAAACACCACGCCCACTAGCCCTTCCGTCTAGTGAACATTCTGGGTGGGGGTGTTAAACCCGATAGCTACCATTAGGATTTGCGTCAATTAGGCGTGCACTAATTCTCAAAATTAGTGATGTTCCCTAATTCTTAGGTTACCAAGCAATAATAATCAGGGGAAAAATATTCATATCAATTGTGGCAATTATCACGTCCACATAATTCATTCGAGGAATGTTTTGCTTGTGTCTATCTCGTCAAACATTTATAAAAGCATTTCATGTATTCGCAGTTCAAAATGTATTTCAAAAACATTTAATAAAGCAGTTGTAAAAGTAGCGCATGTATTCTCAGTCCCAAAAATGTAAAGAGTAAAAGGGAATCAAATGAACTCACCTAATGTATTTTGTAGTAAAAATACATATGACTATATTGAACAATGCAGGGTTGGCCTCGGATTCACGAACCTATATTCAATTATGTATATTAACACATGTAATGGTAATCGAACAAAATTTATATTTTGGTTAATGATTTCATTTTTTTTCTTTTTTTTATATAAATTATATGTTTTATCAATAAATAATTTAAATATTTCTATTTTATGTATTTTAACTAAATAATTAGTATTTATAATAAAACGTTAATATAGATATGTTATATGTATTAACTATAGTGTTTATATAACTAAAAAAATCATTTGATAAAATAGTATTAATAATATTAAATAAAAAGTTGTATTATTTTATAATAATAATATTAGTAAATATACTTAATAATGATAATAGTAATAATTATGACTCTAAAAATAATAATACTTATAATGATAGTAATATTAGTAGTAATGTTGATAATAATAATAATGATAGTTTTTAATGATAATCATACTTATAATAATAATGAAAATGATAATTTTAGTAAAAATACTTTTGTTAATAATAATAATTTTTAAAGAATGAATATTTTGATAATAATACTAATAATGGTACTAATAATAATAATAATAATAATAATAATAATAATAATAATAATAATAATAATAATAATAATAATAGTAATGATAATCATAATACTCATTTTAATGATAATAATAATATTAAGTATAATATTTATGTTAGTATAGTAATAATAATAATAATAATAATAATAATAATAATAATAATAATAATAATAATAATAATAATAATAATAATAATTTCTACTACTTTAATAATAACAATAATAATAATAATCACAATAATAACAATAATAATAAACATAATAATAACTAATAATAATATTGAAAGAAATAAAATGAAAGTGTATACCCTCTCCAAGCTTTTCCTAAAAAGAAATGCCCCAGACGAGATTTGAACCCGCAACCTCTCGTTAATCTTTAAGCACTTAAACCCACTCATCCATTTCAGTTTTTGTGAGTTAATACGAACCCGTTTATATTTAATCTATTTTCTACGGCCCAACAGAAAATGAACTTCGGCCCCCAAGCAAAGAGGAGATCATGGCCCAACTGGAAAACTTAGTCCTTAGCCCAAGGTTTATAGACTCACGGCCCAAACAGATATGTTGTTAATTAAAAACAATTTGCCATGGCCGGGGATTGAACCCGCGACCCCCGGTATAACACCACACTCGCAAACCACTTGACCAACATTGTTTATCTGATTTAGACCTATTTGAGTTATTTATAACCCGTAATTAAATTCATTAATATTCACCTCCTTCATCGTCATATATAACCGTAACCATTATCACCAATTATCATCTACGTACGGTATATATATTATCATACTTATATCTATTCTAGTTTTATCAACATGATCACAATAATCATTGTATGTATCATCTATTTTCACCTTCACCATCATTCACGATCTCATGTATCTTTCATCATCCATCTCGCCGTAACATCAAAGTTATCATCTCTCATCTTCTTCGTTATATCAAAACAGAAATAGAGATGTTGCAATTGCAACAGTATACACGAGCAATTCATTCTCTTTGAATGATCGTGTAATCACGTTACTGTACTATTATTGTTTGTGATTGTGGGTCGATGGTGTCAAAACAACAGCAAAACTGTGGTTGCAAATGGTGATCCGAAGGTGGTCTTTGATCATCGTATGGCAACATGAAGTAACACGAATAGTGATAGAGGTTTAATGGCTGTTTTGGTTCGGTTAACCAGAAACAGAAGTAATAAAAATATCATAGTTGCAATTTAATGGCAGTAGACACAGTAACGATACAGCAGCAGGAAGAGTAGCATATGTGATCAAAAGTTGGTGATTGTTTTGCATCTGACTAAACAGAAAACAAAAATGAGAATTGAGAAAGAGCTGATGGGAGAGGTGGTCGTGGGTTTGTAATCGAGCAAGTGGGTCTTTGATGGTGGTTGGTTGGTTCGAATGAGAAACAGAAAATGGTAACAGTGGTGGTATTAGGGTGGTGATGGAGATGATTGTGGTGTTAACGTGTGGTGGGGTGATCGGTTTAAATATGGAAACAAAACAAGCAAGTGTGTGGTGTTCTATGTTATTTTAAGGAAAGTGATAAATGAGGTTGTAGTGGTTTTCATAGTTGATCTTTCATACACATATGGTTTTTAGATATAGATATAAATATATAGTTATACAATTCGGTATATATGTGTGCATAGAAAAAAAAAACTTGATGATTGATAATGAAGCATTTAGTAAATCGAATAGTATAATGAAACAATAATAGTGTTGAGGTGATAATTGAAGACTAAAGTCTAAAAGGAATTGAAGTGTGGAAGTGTCTTGTTGTAGAGAAGAAATAAACAAAAGAAAATTTAAAGTGTGATGTTGAGTTAGTAATAGTGCACGAAAAGAACAGAAAACGAAAAGATGATTGTGAAAAATAAAATATTGTCAAAAGCCTAAAATTGTTTGAAAAATTCTTGCAAATTTACATTCGCTGATAATTGTTGAGCATGTACTATACAAACCAGAAAATTCTGGTCGCATGGCCAAATGGGCTATTGAATTAGGTGAGCACGAGATAAGCTTCTCACCAAGAAGTGCGGTAAAAGGGAAAGTCCTAGCAGATTATCTGGCTGAAATAGCCGGAGACATTGAAATCTCGCATGAATCAAAAGAAATACCACCTCCGCCCGAACAGCTGTGTGAAATGCACACAGATGGGGCTTGTGGTCCAGAAGGCGCAGGGGCAGGAATAGTCCTGAAAAGTCTAGAAGGAGAGGAATATACCTTTGCACTACATTTTAGCTTCCCTGTAACAAATAATGAAGCTGTGTATGAAGCATTATTATCTGGAATGCGAGTAGCGAAATACTTAGATGTAACATCTTATAATCGGGCCTAGGAGAAATGACCATTTTACCATTGAGTATGGCGTAGTTAGTGATTTTAATAATTATATGTTTATAATTATTTGTGTATTTGGTTAAGACCAGTTTGTGACAAGGGTCACAGAACATGTTTGTTTATTTAAATTGGACTTCGTTTGGGTCGTCAAACTATGTACGAAAGAATTTAGATAACTGATAAATACCCGTATGTTATGAGGTATGGGTTTATAACCCATTTATATACTTGTTTTTGGATTATTCCATCCATTTTTCTCAATTTAGAAAAACGCACACTCGTACCTAACTTCTTTGACACTTGAAACCCTAACTGATTCAAGTTAGAGATTGCATTAAGAAGCTTTAGGGACTGATTTCTATCATCCTTGTAATCATTAAACTAGGTTTGCTTGCTTGAATCATTGCTTTAATCCTTGTTAAATGGATTTTTATGTTCTTGAGTAAAATTATAAATTTGGTGCTTGATTCTTGATCTTAAGTGTTAGTTATGCTAAATTGTTGTTAGAAATATCTTCTATATAGTTTATATGTTGTTTTTGAAGTGATTTTGGTGTTAGATCTTGCAAAAATCGTGATTTGGGGTCAAAAAATGCGAAAATAGCTAGCTGGATTGTTCTAACAGCTCCCACACTTTTGAGAACTCAACCACGCGGTTGAGCACACGTTTGAGGGCTCAACCACGCGGTTGAGCACTGGTCAGGTTTTGGTAAAATTTAAAAGGGCATAACTTTCAAACCGTAACTCCGTTTTTGATGAATCAAATATTGTTGGAATTGTAATAAAGCCTAATTTACAGTGGTAAACATTTAGGAAGCTAGATCAAACTTTATTTTGATTAGAAAAAGGGGTTTTAGAGTGTTTGTCTGTTTTGCACGCACTTATATGACGTTAGTGAATGGAATAGGTTGTAGACTTATCCAATGATGATTATAAGATGTTATGACTTGGTTTAATGTTGTGATGGAGTATATGTATATGTATATAAGTGTGTATATATATATATATATATATGTGTGTGTGTGGATATAAGTATGTATATATATATATATATATATATATATATATATATATATATATATATATATATATATATATATATATATATATATATATATATATATATATATATATATATATATATATCTGTGTGTGTATGTGTGTGTTTGTGTGTGTATATGCACATTGTGATTGTGATATTGTTAGTATTTGGAAATGATTTACTAACTTGTGAGTATTGTTTTCAGGTGATACAGATGAGGAGAAGACTCGGTGATATTAGACTACCGAGTGATGCCGATATCGGTGAGTGGGACTAACTGGAGTATATAGTATAGAGTAGTATGTTATATTATGATTGCCATGCTTGTTAGATATACTTGCTACTACGGTTAGTTAGTATGTTGTGATGACTGCATGTTAGCTGATGCTTGTCTGCTGGAGCCCAGTGTGTCCCTATTGTGTGGTAGTCTCGGTAGGAGAGATCAACCTGCGCGTTGGGTTCCTCATGTGGTAGCCTAGACAATCGTGGTGTATATATGTGTGAATGACGCGTCTATCGTGTGTGGAGTATATATATATATACAATACGGTGGTGGAGGAACTTCTGGTAAGCCCCAGTCTGATCAACTGGTGGTTAATGGTTTGGCCGAGCCACCAGAGTCTCTATAGATGGCACTTGGGTGATGTTTATGTGTTAGATTATGTGACATGATCAGTATGACGGTTCCTGTATACTATTACCTATAGTTAGTTGTACTCACTTAGGTTCTTGCTAACCACCTCCTCTTCTCTTATATACATGTTTATATTATGTATCTGTAAATTGGCCTTCCGCTATATTTAAAAAAAAAATCTGGGGTGATATAAGTTGGTATCAGAGTGTAGGTTTGGCAGCATGTACACGGAAGTGACATGTTCCCAAACCGTGTGTCGAGTCAAACATATCTTGGGGGTGGGTTAAGTGAATGATGTAGGTATTGAAGAGTTAGTTAGCAGAAACTAACAGTTTATCTACTAAGCTTTTGTGTGTGAGATGTTGTGATAAGACAGGTATGAAGATTGATTCCACCCTACTGGTGCCCCGTTGACCCTCAGTGCTGACAGAACTTCGGTGGACGTGTTTGATGCCGATTTGGATGAAAGACTTAACGAGTATTAGTTGATGTGGCTCCAAGGATAAGGATTCAGTTGCATAAGTTGATGAGGGTCAAGGGTGCGGGTGCGATCGAGGTGTTGATAGATATAGAAGATGTGTTCGTATTCATAAAGGTACATTCTTGTTACATTACTGTAATTATTATTATTGTACCTGTAGATTGTGTTTCTGCCTTTGTTGAATTTTGTGTTTGTTGTAATGATAGTCTGTGACGATTAGTGTTTTCAGTTGTGATTTTAAAAGATAGAAGTAGATGACAGTTGACGGACTCAGTTACGACGATTGTGTCTGGAGCTACCCTGCCACTATCGGGATTTTATTCCCTTAGACTGACTGCCATGTTCTGTGAGACTTTATAGATATAACCTTTGTGATATGGTGTCATGTTACTGTGAATTGTTTGTTATAGGGCCTGTTATACTATACGTGAGGCTATTGTTGGCCTAGACTGGAAGAATTAAGGTGAATGATTTGTTAGTAATAACCAAGACGAATATGAAGTCCTTTCTTTACCGTTGACTGATGGGACACACGTAGTGACCCATAGAGACTGATTAGGGTAGTGACCCTTTGATGATTGGTGAATGTCCCGAACCTTATTATGTAACTATGTGAAGTGTAGTCTTCATGCTTGTCGACCGTGACTGAACCAGTAGATGACGGACCCTATGATAATGTAGTATGACGGGACTTGTTGTGTTGGACTTAGGTGAAATGTAATTCCTTCCCATGGATTGACGGAACACACGTAGTGGCCTGTAAGGATTGGAATAAAGTAGTAGTTTCCTTTGAGACGACCCGTCCTAATCCATAAGGATGAATACAATAACATATGATTACATTGCGAGGTATTTGACCTTTATATGATACATTTTACAAACATTGCATTCGTTTTAAAAGACAAACTTTCATTACATCGAAAGTTGACAGGCATGCATACCATTTCATAATATCCCACTATAAATGACCTAATCTGTCATTTACTTAATATAATCTTTATTGAACTCAATGACTTGAATGCAACATATTTCGAAATATGCCATGAATGACTCCAAGTAATATCTCTAAAATGAGCAAATGCACAGCAGAAGATTTCTTTCAAACCTGAGAATAAACATGCTTTAAAGTGTCAACCAAAATGTTGGTGAGTTCATTGGTTTATAATCAATATTCATTTCCATCATTTTTAATAGACCACAAGATTTCATTTCCATTTCTCATAAATATATATCCCATACATAGAGATAAAAATCATTCATATGGTGAACACCTGGTAACCGACATTAACAAGATGTATATAGAATATCCCCATCATTCCGGGACTCCCTTCGGACATGATAAAATTGAAGTACTAAAGCAGTTCAAATTCTCTGACTGGGGCTTGTTAGTGCCCATAGATCTATCTTTAGGATTCGCGTCAATTAAGGGCTAGTTCCCTAATTCTTAGGCTACCAAGCTAAAAGGGGCATATTCGATTTCGATAATTCAACCATAGAATGTAGTTTCGATTACTTGTATCTATTTCGTAAAACATTTATAAAAGCGCATGTATTCTCAGTCCCAAAAATATATATTGCAAAAGCATTTAAAAAGGGAGCAAATGAAACTCACATTACTGTATTTCGTAGTAAAAATACATATGACGTCATTGAACAAGTGAAAGGTTGGCCTCGGATTCACGAACCTATATTAAGTATATATATATATTTGTATGTAGGTCAAAATTTGTCTAACAATTTAGGTCAGGTCATAGTGTATCACAATCCTAATGCTCGAGATTATCATGCAAAAGTCAACAAAAGTCAACTTAACTCAAAATGATATCCAAAATCTATACTTGTTTATTATATAACATAAATATAGTCGTTTTAAATATATTTATCAGATTTTATTAAAGTAAATAATAAAAGTGTAACGACCCGGATTTTTCCGATCGTTTTATACTTATAAGATTAATATTTACATAAATTAAACCTTACCAACATGATAAGCAATCTAAATTGTTGAGACTTATGTTTTTGAAAAGAGTTTTACACAACGTTTGACCGTCTAATTTGACCGATGATATCACGAACTATATAACATACGATAATTATACGTTTGTGTATATATATGTATTTATATATATTTAACATGATCTAAGGATGGTTTAACATCTCATTGTGTACTAATAACAATGAGTTATAAGTATACTTTGAAACTATTAACTTAAGTTTTCAAAACGATAACTATACGTAACGTTCTTTGACATAAATACTTATAACTTATAATGCTTATACATGTATCGTATAAATATGTATTTAATCACTTTTAAAGGGCTTTTATACATAAAAAAATATAAGTATATTTACAAAAGATAGCTAGACTTGAATCCTCGTTCCGTTTTCTCAAGATTTTTATACGTATATCAAGGGTATATGTACCCGTATCATACCCAGCTTCTATACGTATTTACTATTAGTATATACACATCAAATCAAAATCTTAATCACCAAAAGTACTGCCCTAAATGAGAGGGAAACACTTTTTGACCTCTAGCATACAATAATTATACAAAATTACAAATTAGGATTTTGTTTTTACATACATATAGCACATTTCATATTTATTTATATATCATTTCATGTTTTTGATTTCTAACTCCAATTTTATATCTCTAAAACACTCTCTAATTATATACTCAAACCATTCAGCAAACCTTCAACACTTAAATCAAAAACTAGATCAAAAACCAATCTATAATCATCATAAGAAAAACCTTTCAAGAACACTTCAATAATCCTTCCAAGAATACAAGTTTACTTCCAATCTTTCAATCTCACTCCACCACTCTTTTGGTTCTAGGATTTTTCTTATCTTTTGCAGTAACTTTGTCCAAGTAACTTGAGGTAGTAACCTTATTCATAACCTTATTCGATTCATATTTATATAGCTATCTTATTTTGTGTTGTAAAATTTTACCAACAAGAACATAGTTTGAATGATTTCAAATTTGTTCGCAAACTAAATAGATCCTTCTAACTTAACTTTTAAAACACTTCAAGACCTGTAATATATCATAATGATATGTTAACTTAACCAGATACAACTTGTGTTTACAAAGAACATCTTAAAAACTGAATCTACGTCGTCGGAGTGCAACCGGGGGCTGTTTTGGGTTGAATAATTAAAAACCATCTTGAACTTTGAATTGGAAGTTCATGTTCTGGAAAAATGATATTTCTTATGAATATGTTAACACATAAAAATTTCATGGTTTAACTTAAAGTGTAAGTATTTTTAGAAAAATGATCATTAAATGTTGTTTTTATGATGGAAAATGATCACTTTCATAAGTTTCACCAAAGTTTGACCTATAACCTATGATTTTGAATACAAACTAAGGTATTTTCAATTCATATTCTTAAAAATTGACTTGATCCAAGGAAGTGGCAAGTTGAACCAACAAAAATGGAGTTGTAATGAAGAAACTACGACTAAAACAAGATTAGGTATCCGAAGCTAGTTTAGCTACGAAAATATTTGGAGAAAAAGTAAATTAATCATATCTTTTCTAATTTATATGATATTTTATATATAATTACTTATGATTTGATTTTATATATTTCAGGACCACCCGTAAACAACACGAGAAGATTAATCATAAGTCCTCATGATTGTACGCAACACGTCATTTGACAACACGGTACTTTATGTACGCAACACGTCATTTGACAACATGGTACCATGGGTCGAGATTAATTCTGATCAATACGAATACGATGGGGTCTTTATTTATTTTATTTAAGCAACTGATGTTTGAGCAAAGGGGTATAAAATACTATTAAAATTTACAAGGAAATACTATTAAATACTATACAATTTTACACAAGATATTTATTTATTTATAGAATGGATATACTTAAACCTTGCTACAACACTTATAGGCAGTGTACCTAATCGTACAATAGTGTAGTTTTTAGTAAGTCCGGTTCGTTCCACAAGGAAAATCTTTAAACAAAGCTTAACGCTATATTAGTTTACTTTTATAAAAATACAAATATATATATAAGTAATATTATTATTATAAAGGGGGGTTTTTACCGTTTAATGACCGGTTTGTCGATTTTAAAACTTTAGTCGCAGTTAAAACCAAATGTAAAAAAAATAAAAAATAAATACAAGACTTAATTTAAAGCGTAAAGTAAATAACGATAATGAAATTGCAATAAATAAAAGTGAGATAAAATAAACTTGCGATAATTAAAAGTATGATAATTAAAAGTGTAATTAAATACAATAACAATAAAATAAAATGGGATAATTAGAAGTGCAATTAAATATAAAATAAAGGAAATTAAATATGAAATAAAATAATTATGCTTATTTAAACTTCCGTAATCATGATGTTTGACGTGTTGATTTTAGTTTTATGCCCATGGGTTAATTGTCCTTTGTCCTGGATTATTTAATATGTCCGTCTAGTTTTTGTCCATAACAGTCCATCAGTCATAAATATAAAGTGCGAGTGTCCTCGTCAAATTATTCTTATACCCGAAGTTAAATATTCCAACTAATTGGGGACTTAAACTGTAACAAGATTTTAATACTTTGTTTAATAATTACACCAGGATGTCGGCTGAGTGTAACCCAAGGTTTTAATACTTTGTTATCAATTATACCAAGTGTCCTTGTACATAATTTCACCCCTGTTTTAATTATTCTAGTGGCTATTAATCCATTCCCGTGTCCGGTTAAATGAACGATTATTCGTACATATAAATACCCCGCCCATCGTGTCCGATCGAGTGTATATGGTAATTTATGGGTACGTCCAATTATAAATCTTTATATTAACATTAACAAACTATCATTTAGTTAAACAAATATAAAGCCCATTAATAGCCCATAGTCTAATTTCCACAAGTGTCGTTCTTTTGTCCAAACCCCAATTATGGTACAAAGCCCAATTACCCAATTTTAGTAATTAGCCCAACATCATGATTACTTCGTTTTAAATAAGCATAATAATAACTTAGCTACGAGACATTAAATTAAAAAGGTTGAACATAACTTACAATGATTAAAAATAGCGTAGCGTAGCACGGACAGAATTTCGACTTACACCCTTACAACATTCGCTAACATACCCTTGTTATTAGGATTAAAATTAAAATTAAAATTAAAATATAAATTATAAATATAAATATAAATATTACGTATAGATAGATGGGTGGATATATATTGATATTAAAATTCGTCGAACTGCGTTGGCTTTTATAGGCATTTTCATTTTTTGGGGCTCCGCGAGTCGCGGTTCTTTTAGCCTTCGAACTGCGCAAGTCGCGGAGTTCGTTTTTACAGCTCATTCAGCCTTGGCTCTTTGTTTGCTGACGATTTTAAATAATAATATAATATATATATATATATATATATATATAATTTTTAAGAATTATTTATATATTATATTATATTCATGTGCATAGTTGACTTGTAATTTTTAGTCCGTTGCATCGAGCGTTGAGAGTTGACTCTGGTCCTGGTTCCGGATTTTTGAACGTCCTTGCGTACAATGTAATATCTTATACTTTGCGTTTTGAATCTTGTACTCTTGTAATTTTGAGACGTTTCTCATCAATAATTGGAACCTCTTTGATTGTCTTTTGTACTTTTGAGCTTTTTGGTCGTTTGCATCTTCAATTCGTCGAATCTGTCTTTTGTCTTCACCTTTTATTATTTAAACGAATATCACTTGTAAATAGAACAATTGCAACTAAAAGCTTGTCTTTCTTGAGGAATAATGCTATGAAATATATGTTCGTTTTTAGCATTATCAAATATTCCCACACTTGAGCGTTGCTTGTCCTCAAGCAATATAGTCTTGAAATACTAGAATCACTTCTTTATTCTTCACACTGTATACATCAGTGATTTCTATACGGCGGTATAAACAATGGTAGTAACGATATGGTTTACAGTCCCACATGACTATAAAATTTAGATCCATTAAGGAAATTGGATCTTTATGAAAATATTTGATCTTTTGAAAATTTTAATCTAGCTTTTACCTTAGATAAGTTTTCCGGAATAACCCTTCACCGGTGTTTGCAAATTCTTTTTGTGGGTTTGGTGGGTTTTAGATTTGAAAATTTTGGCTCAAAACTTATGGTTTTGTGTCACCCACTTGCTAACCTTGTATTAGGAAAGCAACACGTCCAGTATACTTGCTCCGAATATTACCTTTCGATAAACTATCGTCCGGTTGTAAAGGGAAGCGTTGAACAAGCAACTGTTAAGGCAATGTCCCCTGACATGCTTTTAATTATGGTCTATAACGTGTCGGACGCAATTACTATCCTTTGTAGGAGCAATAGTAAAGCTCACCCTTATAATTTTTTCGGTCTGGCACAAGGTCCTGTCTTTGACCATGCTATGCAACCACCGTTCTTACGGTTGACACCCGATTTGGTTCAGGTGACCTAATGAATTCCAGGTGAATTCCTAGGATTTTACGTTCAATGGTAGTGAACGCATTGAAAAATGGGTTTTCAGAAAACAAATCGGTTTATAATTTGATCAAAATATTTTCTCGTTCAAGCTCGAGTTTAGATATCATTGAATTCCACGAGTTTGTAATTCTCAATCTTTAAGGTCAATCTCTAGGATTGAGTAATATCAGGCTTAAAAGCTGATTTTTGATCTTTAAGGAGATTATTCTTTCTGGAGATCTGATTCATTAGTCTTATCCAGCTAATTTGCACGGTGCCCCCCCCATTTTACGAGATAAATCCTTCTCATGGTTAGGATAAATCTGACCACTTGGCGACCCTGTTTAATGCTGAGGTTCGTGGATTTCCTGCTGATTTTAGTGATGACTTTTCTAGATTTTTCGTCAACCTACAGCTGGTCTGGACGACAACTTCTTGACCTAAATCAAGAAGCGCGTTTCTTTTTCGGAAGACTTTACTTCCTTTTAATGATGGAATTGATTCATCGTGTAGATCCATCTTTCTTACAGTAAATCAGGTAAAACTTTTTAGTTTAGTCCAAAGCAAAAGTATTTTCGGTTATTTGTACAAAAATATGTGACATATGTTTTGAATAACTTGGAGAATTTTCCCACACTTGGGTTTTATTTTCCTTTTTATTGTCCTCTATTCCATTTTAAATGAATTTTAACATTTTGGTTTGTTTCTCAATTTATGTCCTTTCTGAGGTAACAATAATTTCGGTGTTAACACCTAGTTTTATCGTTCATAAATATGTATAAACATGATTTTGAGTTCATTTAGTTGAAAATTTTTTAAAATTTTACTAGAATTGGGTAGTCAGTATATAAGACTAGGGCTGTTCTTTATTCAGAGAGCACTAGATTCTAATACAACTACTACTTTACTAGTATTTCTAATGGTAACCAAGTGTATAAAGTAAAAATTTTAAAATCCGAAAGAATTTAACCCCTTCCCACACTTAAGATCTTGCAATGCCCTCATTTGCAAGAAATCAGTAACAATTTAAATTATTGAGGGTGATTTGTGTGAAAATGATTAAATTTTACCAAAGTTTCCAAACATATTGGCGTTTGTTTGCTGAATGATAAATGGTGCATATCATTTGTTCATTCCGTCTTGTTGTTATTTCACATATATTTTGCATCTTGTCGTCAAAATTAGTTGCTTTTGCTGAACTTAATGCCAGTCTTTGAAAATGCGTTGTTTTACCCTGTTGTGTACATAAGATAAACTGCAAACATATATACATATTTTTGAAGTTTGGTATATTACCCCACATTCAAAAATTATTAAAATCTAAAAAAAAAATTAGAAAATTATAAAAACTATTACAATATTAACATAAGTATTAAATGTATCAACATTACAAATTATAAAATAAATAAAACTAAGTAGACTAGGGATGATACTGATACCAGTAGGGGTTCCATGCATAACCATAGGTGTTATAAAATGCTTCGGCTGGGTTATACGTAGGATACGGTGGTTGGATCTCTATAGACCAGGGAGGAAATACGGGCGATGCAGTAGGAATATAGTTTCTACCTATTTGTTGGCAATAAGCTATGATTTGGTTTTGATGAACTTGCCAATCTTCAAATGCTCGATGTCTAGCATTTTCGTACTCTTGTGAAGCTATAAACCTTTGCATTTCTGTCATTTCATTTCCTCCTCCCACATTACCTGGCTGTTGGTTTCTCTCAACCTGTGGATGTCTACCATTATATCGTACTGTGGCGTTATTTTGCCTCTTCAAAACCTTCGCACCATGGTATACATTTAAACCTATTGTATCGCGGGGTTCTGGTTCTTCGCCTAATAATCCCCCCTGACTTATATCCACACCGAGATATTCAGCAATCAAAGTAATAAATATACCACCTCCTATTATGCTATGCGGTCTCATCCCCCTAACCATAGCTGATAAATAATAACCCACACAATAAGGTATACTTACAGCGCTTTGTGGGTCTCGAATACACATGTGGTAAAACAAATCCTGTTCATTTACCTTTTCCTTGTTCTTACATCGTTGTGTAATCGAATTGGCTAAAAAACTATGAATTACTCTTAACTCTGCTCTATCTATATCCAAATAAGAGTAATTTCCCCCTTTAAATCGGTGATGGCTAGTCATTTGACTCCATACACCATGCGTATCAAAAATTTTGTCTATCTTTCTACCATTTAGTATCAACCCTCTACAATCGGCAGATGCTAACTCCTCAGGCGTATATATACGTAAAGCCTGAGCCATGTCTAGTAAAGACATGTGGCGCATCGAACCTCCTAACAAAAATCTAATAAAAGATCGATCGGTTAAACTAGCTACCAGATCATTTATTTCTATACTACACAATAATTCTTCACACCATACTTTATATACAGGTCTACGCATGTTGAATAAACGTACCCAATCGTTAAAAGTAGAATTACCATACCTCTGTGTAAGTAATTCCCTAATTGGCCCGGCCAATTCTACAGCTTCTAATGGTCCCCATTCTATGACCCTAGGTACTTCAACAGCTTTAGAATGAAGAGTATGCAAGTCCCTTTGGTATTTTGGATAATCTATCCAAAGTCTGTCAAATCTCAGGTTCGGGTGCAAATCTTCCAAGTGCATATCAGAAAATGTCATGACTGGATGAGGTATATCTTATTTGTAGTAGTTATCTACCTCCTGTTGTTCCGCATTCTCAGCAGGAGCATTGCGAGCTTGGGATAAAGATTCACCCCTTTCAGTCTGCAAAACACATCAAACACAATTTTTGTGCATCCAAATATGCATTAGTGTCAGCAAAATTATCAATCAAAATAATTACAATGACATGTTCAATTTATATCAAACATAAGCTCATTTTCATATTTTTATCAAATCTACACTTTTTCAAATAAGCATATACGAAAATGTTCACCAAGTTCATAAGCATTCAACTCAAATAACATGTCAAAATAATCATTACTAGCAATTAAACAAGTTTCAAATGGCATTATCTCTCAAAAATCAAGTTCATGAATTTTAGACTTGAAAAAGTCCACTTTAATTCTCAAAATCATGCTTAGGCTCAAAGTTTGGATCATTTAACTACCTAAACATGTTACACTACTTAATTTAGCAACAATTCATGACAAAAATCGGCCATAACCTGTTTATATCAAAAAGCCCCAAATTGCTCAAGAACACAAACCCTAGATTACTCAAAATTTGAAGTTTAAGGCTTCTAATCATGTTAAATACTATCAATCTAGGTTATAAAAGCATAATACATAAGCAATTTAAGCATAATTACACTAAAAAGCATCAAAATCGAATTGGGGAAAAAATTGCTCAAGAACACCAATTTTCGGATTAAATGGTGTTTAGGTGTAGAAATTTACCGTTTTTCTTGAGTAATTCCTTGATAGCATCCTTCTCAACATGATTTTAGTAAAAAATGTGATGAAAAACGGTGAAAAATTGTGAATTTCGGAGTGTTTGTGTGTGTATTTTCGGGTGTTTTTCGCAGTTTTTGTGGGGTGGAGATGGAGACTGATCAGTTCAGCTCTTTTTATTTTTTTCTGGGTTTTGGATCCTCCGCGAGTCGCGGCATATTTACCCTTCAAACTCCGTGAGTCGCGGAGTTTGTATATTTTTTTTTTTTCGATTTTTTTCGACACGCTCTTTTTCTTTCTTATTTCTCTTCATTCTAGTTTTTAGGATATAGATTTTTATTCTACTTCTTATCTAAATTTCTTAAAATTTACGAAAATTTATTTTAAGTGGTTAAATTGATAGACATCAAAATTTTCTGGTTCGTAGTAATAGTTGGATTTGTACGTGGACCGGGTTATTGGAGCCAAACAGTCCTCAATTATATTGAGACCAAACGAATCCTGCCCCTCTGCCGCATCTTTTGGCTATTCGAAACGTGGGCAAAATCAGAAAAGTCTATTAATTGGATAACTTATATAATTTTTCTTTCCTTTTTAAAAACTAATAGGATATTCAGTGAATGCACCGAGCAAGACGTTCACCACCTTTTGTACGTTCACCACCTGTAACTCGATCAAGACATTTAGCAAATATTACCGCCGTTGATTTTTCTTTAGAATCCTCATCCAGTCGACCAAGTACTTCAGTTCAAATTTCCGATAATCCATTTTTTGAACCCGACCTCACAATTGAGAATCCGGAGAATATTCAGGGATGATTCATAGATCCTGAACCATTAAATATTCCTCCGAAACCACCAATCATTCAAACAGAGATTGTTGAGGAACGAACCATTAAATCAGAATCCTCTAGTGATTCCGATTCAACAAATTCAATTTTGGAGAATCTAGAACCTTTAAGTATGGAAGACGGAATGAGAGCTAAATGTACTGGCCAAGGTCACGCAATTACTCATCCAGACATTAATGCGCCAGATTATGAAATCAAAGGACAAATTCTACATATGGTGACTAATCAATGCCAATTTAGTGGTGCGCCGAAGGAAGATCCAAATGAACATCTACGTACCTTTAATAGGATCTGCACTCTATTTAAAATAAGAGAAGTTGAAGATGTTTGAGTCCAACTAATGGCTTTAGTCATTGTAGTATAGTGGTAAGTATTCCCGCCTGTCACGCGGGTGACCCGAGTTCGTTCCCCTGCAGCGGCGCCAAAAATAACTTGATGTTTGAGCAAAGGGGTATAAAATACTATTAAATTTTACAAGGAAATACTATTAAATACTATACAATTTTACACAAGATATTTATTTATTTATAGAATGGATATACTTAAACCTTGCTACAACACTTATAGGCAGTGTACCTAATCGTACAGTAGTGTAGTTTTTAGTAAGTCCGGTTCGTTCCACAGGGAAAATCTTTAAACAAAGCTTAACGCTATATTAGTTTACTTTTATAAAAATACAAATATATATATAAGTAATATTATTATTATAAAGGGGGTTTTTACCGTTTAATGACCGGTTTGTCGATTTTAAAACTTTAGTCGCAGTTAAAACTAAATGTAAAAAAAATAAAAAAATAAATACAAGACTTAATTTAAAGCGTAAAGTAAATAACGATAATGAAATTGCGATAAATAAAAGTGCGATAAAATAAACTTGCGATAATTAAAAGTATGATAATTAAAAGTGCAATTAAATACAATAACAATAAAATAAAATGCGATAATTAGAAGTGCAATTAAATATAAAATAAAGGAAATTAAATATGAAATAAAATAATTATGCTTATTTAAACTTCCGTAATCATGATGTTTGACATGTTGATTTTAGTTTTATGCCCATGGGTTAATTGTCCTTTGTCCTGGATTATTTAATATGTCCGTCTAGTTTTTGTCCATAACAGTCCATCAGTCATAAATATAAAGTGCGAGTGTCCTCGTCAAATTATTCTTATACCCGAAGTTAAATATTCCAACTAATTGGGGACTTAAACTGTAACAAGATTTTAATACTTTGTTTAATAATTACACCAGGATGTCGACTGAGTGTAACCCAAGGTTTTAATACTTTGTTATCAATTATACCAAGTGTCCTTGTACATAATTTCACCCCTGTTTTAATTATTCTAGTGGCTATTAATCCATTCCCGTGTCCGGTTAAATGAACGATTATTCGTACATATAAATACCCCGCCCATCGTGTCCGATCGAGTGTATATGGTAATTTATGGGTACGTCCAATTATAAATCTTTATATTAACATTAACAAACTATCATTTAGTTAAACAAATATAAATCCCATTAATAGCCCATAGTCTAAATTCCACAAGTGTCGTTCTTTTATCCAAACCCCAATTATGGTACAAAGCCCAATTACCCAATTTTAGTAATTAGCCCAACATCATGATTACTTCGTTTTAAATAAGCATAATAATAACTTAGCTATGAGACATTAAATTAAAAAGGTTGAACACAACTTACAATGATTAAAAATAGCGTAGCGTTACACGGACAGAATTTCGACTTACACCCTTACAACATTCGCTAACATACCCTTATTATTAGGATTAAAATTAAAATATAAATATAAATATTACGTATAGATAGATGGGTGGATATATATTGATATTAAAATTCATCGAACTGCGTTGGCTTTTATAGGCATTTTCATTTTTTGGGGCTCCGCGAGTCGCGGTTCTTTTAGCCTTCGAACTCCGCAAGTCGCGGAGTTCGTTTTTACAGCTCATTCAGCCTTGGCTCTTTGTTTGCCGACGATTTTAAATAATAATATAATATATATAATTTTTAAGAATTATTTATATATTATATTATATTCATGTGCATAGTTGACTTGTAATTTTTAGTCCGTTACGTCGAGCGTTGAGAGTTGACTCTGGTCCTGGTTCCGGATTTTCGAACGTCCTTGCGTACAATTTAATATCTTGTACTTTGTGTTTTGAATCTTGTACTCTTGTAATTTTGAGATGTTTCTCATCAATAATTGGAACCTCTTTGATTGTCTTTTGTACTTTTGAGCTTTTTGGTCGTTTGCGTCTTCAATTCGTCGAATCTGTCTTTTGTCTTCACCTTTTATTATTTAAATGAATATCACTTGTAAATAGAACAATTGCAACTAAAAGCTTGTCTTTCTTGAGGAATAATGCTATGAAATATATGTTCGTTTTTAGCATTATCAGCAACTAATTGTGGACCACTAACATCGGACTGCTAACTACGGACTAAGAAAATATTAAAAGTATTAAAAGTATATATATATGTAACGATTACTTAAAAAGAAAATATGTTGATATATTATATATATGGTTAGGTTCGTGATATCTATCGGAGACCAAGTCGAATTAAATACCTTCAAGGCAAAAGTGAGTTTCATTTGCTCCCTTTTTAATTGCTTTTGCAATATATATTTTTGGGCTGAGAATACATGCGCTGCTTTTATAAATGTTTACAAAATAGACACAAGTACTTAAAAATATATTCTACGTTGAGTTGTACCACTGGCATATTTCCCTGTAGCTTGGTAACTACTATTTACATGGGTATTGTAAACGCGAATCCTGTTGATAGATCTATCGGGCCTGACAACCCCAACCGGACTGGACGACCAGTATTCAACGGTTGCACAGTACTTCGTTTTGGTGACTACACTTGGTACGGTGTAGTGAGATTTCATAATAAAGGGAATATGCGACGTTGATTAAATGTTAAGTATGGTTACCAAGTGCTCAACCACTTAGAATGCTTTACATACACTTGCGAGTGTATTATGTTTATGATTATGAAATCTTGTGGTCTATTAACATATTGAAATGATTGTTATGATAAACCTATGAACTCACCAACCTTTTGGTTGACACTTTAAAGCATGTTTACTCTCAGGTACGAATTAAGTCTTCCGCTGTGCATTTGCTCAATATAAGGACATTACTTGGAGCCGATCATAGCAATGGGACCAAATGTTGATGACTTCGTCCAGGTGGATTAGGACGGGTCCTTTCAGTTGGTATCAGAGCGGAGGTCGTAGCGAACCAGGTCTTGCATTAGTGTGTCTAACTAGTAGTTATTAGGATGCATTAATGAGTCTGGACTTCGACCGTGTCTACATGTCAAAAGTTTTGCTTATCATTTCTAGTCGGAAATCATCTGCTTATCATCCTTAGGAAATTACCTGCTTATCATTCATAAGTGTCATAACCCGTCCTTAACCATAAGAACGTGTTAGATAACGTATGATTTCATTGCGAGGTATTGACCTCTATATGCGACATTTTTAAAAAAAGAAAACTGCATATATTATACATTACAAACCAAACCATTATTTTTGTTACAAGCTTTAGACAATAAAAAGATGATTATCGTTTAACGATAATCTTCGACTTACAAACTTTACAAATGATAATAACAACACGATTTCTAGCATATTTTACAACACACGTCCTCGGATATGCAGTTTTATTTTTGACACAAATATGAGTACGCATGATCCTGCTTAGATTCAACATAATGCAGCGGAAGCTTTAATTATCACCTGAGAATAAACATGTTTAAAAACGTCAACATAAAGTTGGTGAGATATAGGTTTAGTGCGCAGCAATATATATATATAGACCACAAGATTTCGTATATAAACATTTCAATAAAAATATTCTAAGTGGTTGAGCACTTGGTAACCATACTTAACATTTTCACGTCGCATATTCCCTTTAATATGAAATCTTACTACACCGTACCAAGTGTAGTCACAAAACGAAGTACTGTGCAACCGTTGAATACTGGTCGTCCAGTCCGATTGGGGTTGTCAGGCCCGATAGATCTATCAACAGGATTCGCGTTTACAATACCGCTGTAAATAATAGTTACCAAGCTACAGGGAAGTATGCCAGTGGTACAACTCAACGTAGAATATATTTTTCAGTTACTTGTGTCCATAACGTAAAACATAAAATACATGTATTCTCATCCCGAAATATTTAGAGTTTAAAAGTGGGACTATATACTCACTCTTGTCTTGATGATATATATATTTTGACTCGGTCTTCCGGTTGATATCACGAACCTATCCATATATAATATATCAATACCTTTTCTTTTTAAACAAACGTTATATATATATATATATTTGTTATACTTTTAATACTTTGAATAATTCCTTAGTCCGTAGTTAGCAGTCCGATGTTAGTAATTCAATTTTAATGGTTCATTTTTAGATGTTTAATATACCCGCAATGAAATAAATAAAACCCCCAACGAAATCAATAAAACCCCATCGTATATGTGTTGGTCGAGATTAATCTTGACCCATGGTACCGGTGTTGTCAAATGACGTGTTGCGTACATAAAGTACCGGTGTTGTCAAATGACGTGTTGCGTACAATCATGGGATCTTATGATTAATCTTCTCGTGTTGTTTACGGGTGATCCTGAACCATATAAAATTGAATTATAAGTACATATATATAAAATATCATGTTATCTTAGAAATATGTGATTTATATCATTTTTTTCCAATTGATCCCGTAGTTGAAAATGTCTAGGATAGCCAATTTTGTTTCGGTCATAGTTTCTTCGTTACAAGTCCGTTTTCGTTGATTCAAATTGCCATCTTCTTGGATCGAGTTCTTCTTTAAGACTATGAACTGTAAATACCTTGGTTTGTATTCAAAATCATACGGCATAAGTGAAACATTAGTGAAACATATGAAGTTAAACATTTTTGTTACAACAAAATCATTTAATGACCATTTTTCTAAAAATACTTATACTTTGAAAAACCAAGTTTTACCTTGTTAAATTAACATATAAATAAGTTATATTACAGGTCTTGAAGTATTTTAAAAGTTAAGTTAGAAGGATCTATTTAGTTTGCAAACAAGTTTGAAAACATTCAAACTATGTTCTTGTTGTTAAACTTTTGTACCACAAAATAAGATAGCTATATATATATGAATCGAATAAGGTTATGAACATAGATTCTACCTCAAGTTCCTTGGATAAGTTTGCTGTAAAAGAGAAGTAAGAAGCTAGAATCAAAAGGGTGATAGAAGTGGATGAAAGATTGGAAGTAAGTTGGTGTTCTTGGAGGGTTTTCTTGAAGTGTTTTTGTATGGTTTTCTTATGGTGTTTTAGTATGGTTTTTGAAGCTAGATCTTCTTGGAAACCTTGCTGAATTGATTAAGGGTTTTAAGGGTTGTGAAAGAGTGTGTGTTTAACTAAAAATGAGGTTAGAAAATGAACTAGAAATGGTGATACTTATAACCTAAAAAAAATGTGTATCATGTAATACATGATAAGATTTTTAGTTTGTAATTTTGTTAATTAGTCAAGTAATCATCCAAAAGTAATTACCTAGCTCTAAGGGCATGAATAATGGCTGGTTAGGTGGTGATTTTGATGTGTATTTACTATTAGTAAATACGTATAGGAGCTAGGTATGATACGAGTACAAATACTCTAAATATACGTATAGAAATTTTGTGAAAAATGGAATGAGGATTCAAATATAGCTATCTTTTGGGAATACACTTATATGATTTTATGTATTTAAGTTCTTAAAAGTGATTAAATACATTACTTATACAATATATGTATAAACATTATAGTCTTAAGTATTTAAGTCAAATAACGTTACGTATTGTTATCGTTTTGAAAACTTAAGTTAGTAGTTTCAAAATACACATATAACTTGTTGTTATTAATACAAAATGAGATATTAAAACATTCATTAATCATGTTAAATATGTATATATACATATATATACACAAACGTATAATTATCATATATTGTATAGTTCGTGATATCATCGGTCAAACTAGACGGTCAAACGTTGTGTAAAATTCTTTTCGGAAATATAAATCTCGACAATTTGGATTGCTTATCATGTTGGCAAGGTTTAATTTATGTAAATATTAATCTTATAAGTATAGAATGATCGAAAAAGTGCGGGTCGTTACATTACCTCCCCGTTAAATAAATTTCGTCCCGAAATTTTAAAATTGTACCTATTTTGCGTCATCGAGAAACAAATGCGGATACTTTCGTTTCATCTGATCCTCTCGTTCCCAAGTAAACTCGGGACCTCTTCTAGCATTCCAACGAACCTTAACAATCGGTATATTACTCTGTTTGAGCTGTTTAACTTCACGGTCCATGATTTCGATTGGTTCTTCGACGAATTGTAGTTTCTCGTCGACATGAATTTCTTCAAGAGGAATGGTGAGGTCTTCCTTTGCAAAACACTTCTTCAGGTTTGAGACGTGAAAGGTATTATGTACTCCAGCGAGTTGTTGCGGTAACTCGAGTCGATAAGCTACCGGTCCAATGCGTTCGATGATCTTGAACGGGCCTACATATCTTGGGTTCAGTTTACCCCTTTTGCCGAAACGTATTACACCTTTCCAAGGTGACACCTTTAGCATAACCATGTCCCCGACCTGAAACTCTAATGGTTTCCTTCGAACATCGGCGTAGCTCTTTTGGCGACTACGGGCTGTTTTCAATCTCTCCTTGATTTGCACTATCTTCTCAGTCGTTTCATGTATGATCTCGGGACCAGTTAAATGTCGATCTCCTACTTCATTCCAACAAATAGGAGATCTACACTTCCTTCCGTACAATGCTTCAAATGGCGCAGCTCCAATGCTCGCATGATAACTATTATTATACGAGAATTCTGCTAACGGTAGGTATTTATCCCATCCGTTTCCAAAATCGATAACACATGCCCTGAGCATGTCTTCGAGAGTCTGAATCGTTCTTTCACTCTGTCCATCGGTTTGTGGATGATATGCGGTACTCATATCCAACCGAGTTCCTAGTGCCTCCTGTAGTGATTGCCAAAACTTTGAGGTAAATCTACTATCACGATCGGATATAATGGAAATAGGTATTCCATGCCTTGAAACAACTTCCTTTATATACAATCGTAATAGTTTCTCCATTCTATCTGTTTCCTTTATAGGCAAGAAATGTGCAGACTTGGTGAGACGATCAACAATCACCCAAATGGTGTCGTATCCCCAGGCAGTCTTTGGTAACTTCGTGATGAAATCCATGGTAATACCATCCCATTTCCATTCTGGGATTTCTGGTTGTTGAAGTAACCCTGACGGCTTTTGATGTTCTGCTTTGACTTTGGAACAAGTTAAACATTCCCCAACATATGTTGCAACGTCTGTCTTCAAATTAGGCTACCAATAATGCGTCTTAAGATCTTGGTACATCTTTCCAACTCCAGGATGTATCGAATATCTTGTCTTATGTGCCTCGTTCAATATCAACTTCCTTAATCCACCCAACTTCGGTACCCAAATACGATTTGCAAAATACCGAATTCCATCTTCCCGCATAACGAGTTGCTTCGCATACTTCTTCATTATTTCATTTCCTATATTTTCTTTAGTAAGTGCTTCTCGTTGAACTTCTTTGATTTGTGAGTTGAGATTCATGCGAATTTTTATGTTCATCGCTCGTACTCGAATTGGTTCTCGTTCCTTTCTGCTTAGTGCGTCAGCCACCACATTCGCTTTCCCGGGATGATAACGAATTTCACAATCATAGTCGTTTATTAACTCGACCCACCTACGTTGCCTCATGTTCAATTGTTTCTGATCAAAAATATGTTGAAGGCTTTTATGATTAGTAAACACAGTGAATTTAACCCCATACAAGTAGTGTCTCCACATCTTCAATGCAAACACGACTGCTCCCAATTCTAGATCATGCGTCGTATAATTTCGCTCGTGAATCTTCAATTGTCGGGATGCGAATGCAATAACTTTCTTCCGTTGCATAAGAACACAACCAAAACCTTGTCGCGAAGCGTCACAATATATTTCAAAATCATCGTTCCCTTCTGGTAACGATAAAATAGGCGCCGTAGTTAGCTTCTTCTTCAATAATTGAAATGCGTTCTCCTGCTCCGAGGTCCATTCGTATTTCTTCCCTTTTTGCGTTAATGCTGTCAACGGCTTAGCTATTCGGGAAAAATCTTGAATAAACCTTCTATAATAACCGGCTAAACCCAAAAATTGGCGTATCTGCGTTGGTGTCTTAGGAGTCTCCCATTTTTCAATAGCTTCAGTTTTTGCTGGATCAACCTGAATTCCTTCGCTATTAACAACGTGACCAAGAAATTGTACTTCTTTCAACCAGAAAGCACACTTAGAAAATTTAGCATAAAGTTGTTCTTTTCTCAACAACTCCAGTATCAACCTTAAATGCTCTTCATGCTCTTGCTCACTCTTGGAATAGATAAGAATATCATCAATGAAAACGATAACAAACTTATCTAAATACGGACTACAAACTCGATTCATGAGGTCCATGAATACAGCTGGCGCATTTGTCAATCCAAACGGCATGACCAAAAATTCGTAATGACCATAACGTGTCCGAAAAGCAGTTTTCGGAATATCCTCTTCTTTGACGCGTAGTTGATGATAGCCCGATCTTAAGTCGATTTTTGAATAAACACATGATCCTTGCAATTGATCAAATAAGTCATCAATTCTCGGTAGTGGATACCGATTCTTGATAGTTAACTTATTTAATTCACGATAGTCTATACACATCCTAAAAGATCCATCTTTCTTCTTAACAAACAAAATTGGAGCTCCCCACGGTGAAGTACTCGGTCGTATGAATCCACGGTCCAGTAATTCTTTTAACTGACTTTGAAGTTCTTTTAATTCGGACGGTGCAAGTCTATATGGCGCACGAGCCACTGGTGCAGCTCCTGGTACTAAATCTATTTGAAATTCTACCGATCTAAATGGAGGTAATCCCGGCAATTCTTCCGGAAAAACTTCAGGAAAATCTCTTGCCACAGGCACGTCGTTGATGCTCTTTTCTTTCTTTTCGATTTTATTAACATGTGCTAAAATAGCGTAACATCCCTTTTCTAAACACTTCTTGGCTTTCAAACAGCTAATGAGTTTTAGCTTTGAATTACCCTTCTCTCCATAAATCATCACCGGTATTTTATCCTTACCAGGAATACGAATTGCCTTCTTAGCACAAACAACTTCCGCTCCTATTTTGGACATCCAGTCCATGCCGACTATTACATCAAAACTTCCTAATTCTACGGGTATCAAATCAATCTTAAATGTTTCTCCGGCTAAATTTATCTTACAATCACGACAAATTTTATCGGCTTCAATTAGTTTACCATTAGCTAACTCAATCAAGTACTTAGCATCTAGAGGTAATGATGAACAATTCAATTTAGTGTAAAAATTTCTACACACATAACTTCTATCGGCGCCAGTATCAAATAAAATAGATGCTGATAAGTTATTAATGGTAAACGTACCCGTAACAAGCTCCGGGTCTTCTCGTGCCTCTCTAGCATTAATAACAAACGCTCTTCCACGTGCAGGTCCGCCATTCTGATTCGGGCACTGACTCTTATAGTGACCTTGTTTTCCACAACCAAAACAAGTAATGGTAGCCAAAGCAGTTCTATTTGCGTTGGTGGCAGGAGTCTTGTTGCCATTTGTAACGAGAGCCTTACAATCTTCCGCAAGATGACCTTGTCGATTACACTTGGTGCATAACACACTACAGTAACCAAAGTGATGTTTGTGGCAACGGTTGCATAAAGGACTTTGTCCTTTATAACCAAAACCTGAACCACTACTCGCACCTTTTGTGGTTTCTTGTTTCTTATAAGGTTGTTGTTGGTTACCTCGATCATAACTTCCATTCCACTTTTTCTTGTTTCCCAATACCTTCACCTCAGTATTGAATGCTTTCTTGTCCAAAATGACCTGATCCATTAGCTCGTTCGCCATGGTTATAGCTTCATGAATTGTCTTAGGTTTCGATGCTGTAACATTTGCCTTGACCTTTTTTGGCAAACCAGCTTTGTACATTTCAATCTTCCGTTCTTCGGTTGGAACCGATTCAGGACATAGCAAAACTAATTCCATGAATCGCTGGTTGTAGTTGGTGATTTCAGTACCAACCACCTTCAAACTTCGTAACTCATCTTCTAACTTAATAACCTCATTCCTTGGACAATACTCGGTGATTATCATTGCTTTGAATTCTTCCCATGGAGTATCATAAGCTACATCTCCTCCTACCGCCTTCACATAATTCTTCCACCATGTGAGTGCACTATCTTGTAAAGTGCACGATGCAAACTTGGTCATGTCTTTTTCATCACAACCACTGATTTTAAACACCGTCTCCATCTTTTCTATCCATCGGGTTAAACCGATCGGTCCTTCCGTTCCACTGAATGATGAAGGCTTGCAAGCTTGGAACGTCTTGTAGGAGCATCCTACACGAGGATTTGGGTTAACTGCAGCAGCTCTTGCAGCCTCAACCCATAACATTCTGTCGTTCACTCGCTGGTTGATGAGTTCCTCGAGTTCTTGTTCCGTCATTCGATTCAATCGCGCCATTTCCTAATGAAAGAAAATAATTATTCACATGGAATATTATAGATGTAGTGTGTATTTATAGTACATTTATAGCTTGTTAATAATATGAACCAGGTATTATTATAAAAGCCTTTTCTTCTTATTAGCGTTTTATAATTATATCTAGGGTAGTACCTACCCGTTAATGTTCATACTTAATAGCTTAGTACAGAACCAATTACTACAATCTAAATAATACTTAACCATGGAAAATTATTGCATTTCATACTTCAATATTTTACATATGCTTATCTTACATCGAACATTAAGCAAACCACACTATTAATATTATACAAAACATTATTCGGTTCCATGGTTTGACACAGCAGCGCATCGTTTGATCTATTTTCTAGGACGTTTAGACACAAAGATTTGCTTAACGCTTATCCTAACTGTCTGCCTATATTTTGGCTGTGGGACTGAAGAACTGGATGCCGGGACAGAACGAATAGGAATAGCGGGGATAGGGGTGGTAGTGTTGAGTGGAATTGGTGCCACATCATTCTCATTAAACTCGGGATTTGGATTTTCTAATTCATTAGCCTTTCGTTTCTTTCCTAGTTCGAACTCGTCTTTTGTAATTTCCTGTATTTCTTCCTCGGGTTCACTTTCCTCCTCGGGTTCACTTTCCTCCTCGGGTTCACTTTCCTCCTCGGGTTCATCTGGAATTTGTGAGTCTTCCCCAAGGATATCATTTTCGTCATCGGACAGGTTAATGACTGGAACGCCATCTGAAGATTCTGATTCGGAGTAGTTGATTGTGATAACAATTTTTGAGCTCGACATCTATCACACAACAACTAACCCATTAGTACTTATATAATATTTACATATAAATTTTAACCAAAAGTGATAAGCAATGGTTTTTTTTTTTAAATCAGACCCGGTCAAAGTCCAGACTTACTAATGTATCCTATCGGCTTCTCGGTTAGACACACTAATGCAGACCTGGTTCGCTAAGACCAACGCTCTGATACCACATGTCATAACCCGTCCTTAACCATAAGAACGTGTTAGATAACGTATGATTTCATTGCGAGGTATTGACCTCTATATGCGACATTTTTAAAAAAAGAAAACTGCATATATTATACATTACAAACCAAACCATTGTTTTTGTTACAAGCTTTAGACAATAAAAAGATGATTATCGTTTAACGATAATCTTCGACTTACAAACTTTACAAATGATAATAACAACACGATTTCTAGCATATTTTACAACACACGTCCTCGGATATGCAGTTTTATTTTTGACACAAATATGAGTACGCATGATCCTGCTTAGATTCAACATAATGCAGCGGAAGCTTTAATTATCACCTGAGAATAAACATGTTTAAAAACGTCAACATAAAGTTGGTGAGATATAGGTTTAGTGCGCAGCAATATATATATATAGACCACAAGATTTCGTATATAAACATTTCAATAAAAATATTCTAAGTGGTTGAGCACTTGGTAACCATACTTAACATTTTCACGTCGCATATTCCCTTTAATATGAAATCTTACTACACCGTACCAAGTGTAGTCACAAAACGAAGTACTGTGCAACCGTTGAATACTGGTCGTCCAGTCCGATTGGGGTTGTCAGGCCCGATAGATCTATCAACAGGATTCGCGTTTACAATACCGCTGTAAATAATAGTTACCAAGCTACAGGGAAGTATGCCAGTGGTACAACTCAACGTAGAATATATTTTTCAGTTACTTGTGTCCATAACGTAAAACATAAAATACATGTATTCTCATCCCGAAATATTTAGAGTTTAAAAGTGGGACTATATACTCACTCTTGTCTTGATGATATATATATTTTGACTCGGTCTTCCGGTTGATATCACGAACCTATCCATATATAATATATCAATACCTTTTCTTTTTAAACAAACGTTATATATATATATATATTTGTTATACTTTTAATACTTTGAATAATTCCTTAGTCCGTAGTTAGCAGTCCGATGTTAGTAATTCAATTTTAATGGTTCATTTTTAGATGTTTAATATACCCGCAATGAAATAAATAAAACCCCCAACGAAATCAATAAAACCCCATCGTATATGTGTTGGTCGAGATTAATCTTGACCCATGGTACCGGTGTTGTCAAATGACGTGTTGCGTACATAAAGTACCGGTGTTGTCAAATGACGTGTTGCGTACAATCATGGGATCTTATGATTAATCTTCTCGTGTTGTTTACGGGTGATCCTGAACCATATAAAATTGAATTATAAGTACATATATATAAAATATCATGTTATCTTAGAAATATGTGATTTATATCATTTTTTTCCAATTGATCCCGTAGTTGAAAATGTCTAGGATAGCCAATTTTGTTTCGGTCATAGTTTCTTCGTTACAAGTCCGTTTTCGTTGATTCAAATTGCCATCTTCTTGGATCGAGTTCTTCTTTAAGACTATGAACTGTAAATACCTTGGTTTGTATTCAAAATCATACGGCATAAGTGAAACATTAGTGAAACATATGAAGTTAAACATTTTTGTTACAACAAAATCATTTAATGACCATTTTTCTAAAAATACTTATACTTTGAAAAACCAAGTTTTACCTTGTTAAATTAACATATAAATAAGTTATATTACAGGTCTTGAAGTATTTTAAAAGTTAAGTTAGAAGGATCTATTTAGTTTGCAAACAAGTTTGAAAACATTCAAACTATGTTCTTGTTGTTAAACTTTTGTACCACAAAATAAGATAGCTATATATATATGAATCGAATAAGGTTATGAACATAGATTCTACCTCAAGTTCCTTGGATAAGTTTGCTGTAAAAGAGAAGTAAGAAGCTAGAATCAAAAGGGTGATAGAAGTGGATGAAAGATTGGAAGTAAGTTGGTGTTCTTGGAGGGTTTTCTTGAAGTGTTTTTGTATGGTTTTCTTATGGTGTTTTAGTATGGTTTTTGAAGCTAGATCTTCTTGGAAACCTTGCTGAATTGATTAAGGGTTTTAAGGGTTGTGAAAGAGTGTGTGTTTAACTAAAAATAAGGTTAGAAAATGAACTAGAAATGGTGATACTTATAACCTAAAAAAAATGTGTATCATGTAATACATGATAAGATTTTTAGTTTGTAATTTTGTTAATTAGTCAAGTAATCATCCAAAAGTAATTACCTAGCTCTAAGGGCATGAATAATGGCTGGTTAGGTGGTGATTTTGATGTGTATTTACTATTAGTAAATACGTATAGGAGCTAGGTATGATACGAGTACAAATACTCTAAATATACGTATAGAAATTTTGTGAAAAATGGAATGAGGATTCAAATATAGCTATCTTTTGGGAATACACTTATATGATTTTATGTATTTAAGTTCTTAAAAGTGATTAAATACATTACTTATACAATATATGTATAAACATTATAGTCTTAAGTATTTAAGTCAAATAACGTTACGTATTGTTATCGTTTTGAAAACTTAAGTTAGTAGTTTCAAAATACACATATAACTTGTTGTTATTAATACAAAATGAGATATTAAAACATTCATTAATCATGTTAAATATGTATATATACATATATATACACAAACGTATAATTATCATATATTGTATAGTTCGTGATATCATCGGTCAAACTAGACGGTCAAACGTTGTGTAAAATTCTTTTCGGAAATATAAATCTCGACAATTTGGATTGCTTATCATGTTGGCAAGGTTTAATTTATGTAAATATTAATCTTATAAGTATAGAATGATCGAAAAAGTGCGGGTCGTTACAATAAGTCTAGACACGTTTTACTGCATTTACTGCATTGATAGTATATAGACGAATTCTTATCTTAACATATCTGTTATTGCGAACATTGACTGATACCTTTTCAAAGATTCTCCGTAATTTACGGGATTTTGGTATTATATATACATATGTAAATTATGTATTGAAGAGTACCAAATCTAACTCCTATAATCTATTCCATACCAAAAATTCATTTTCCCCATTATACAAGATGGATTCCGCATCTAGTTCGAATTCTTCAGATTCTGACAGTTATGCCTATATGGATTTCCATTCGGGCTCCGAAAGCAGCATCACCGGAATGGATCAACCAATTTCCCATCATCTATTCTGGATGAATTGGGGATGGGTTCGTAATATACTAAATCACTGGAGACAAGAAGAAGGTGATCCATTCCATCCACCAAATTGCCCTCTTGGCGATGAACCTGAAGCACTTACCGGCGAACCTATTCGAAACACCATTTTCTCTCTCATTTCTAGAGTATCTCGTCACGATTATATACTATCCCATATTACAAATCTTGTTCATTCGCTCGCTCTAACCACCAATCATCCCGGTGTACTAGCAGAAGTTAACGAACTTCGCGCTCGCGTGACGGCTTTGGAGAACATGGTGCGAAGGTTGAAAACACCAGCAGCAGCACCAGCAGCATAATCATCACCACCATCAATAACATCAACAATACCATCATCACCACTAACAAACAACATCCACAACACAAGTCTCGACATCATAATCTGTCCCACAAACATCAACATCATACGCACCATAGATACCAAGGAGTACCAACAATAATGAACGATGAAGTATTGATCCATAACTTCATTGATATTCTGCGAAGAATATGTGGTTTCAAAAAGTTTTAGAGATTTCTTATTCTAGCTCAAACCGAAAAGCAAATGAGATTAATATCATATTAACTCATTAAATTCATGATTTCATCTGAAGAAAATATATATGTATATATGTTTTCATAAAGATTGTAATTAAAAGTTCTTTTGTACAAAATATTAATGGTGAAATTTTTTTTTAACGGGTAGGTAATACCCGAGGAATAATTAGATTTCATCTTAATAAGTTACATTGTACATTCATCGAAGCTGATTCAACAGTTATTTACTATCCTACTTACAACCACCGATATACGTATCCGTTCACCGCAGAATAACCATTTTCATTCAATTTCATATTTGGATTTTGACTTCCCAGAATCCAACAAGTGGCATATGAAGAAAACATATGACAAAATAAAATCTGTTAGAAACAAACAAATTAACTATGAAAAATTTTGTTAAGAATCCACGCTAACTGTTCCAGCTAACTGTTCCTAGCTAACTGATTACATTTTATTTATCGCAGTTTATTTATCGCAATTTAATTATCGCACTTTTATTTATCGTCATTTAATTTCTGTAATTATTTTACACACTTTAAATATCGGGACACGTATACAATGTTTTGACATATCATATCGACGCATCTATATATATTATTTGGAATCACCATAGACACTCTATATGCAGTAATGATCGAGTTCTCTATACAGGGTTGAGGTTGATTCTATAATAATATATATAGTTTGAGTTGTGATCGAGTCTGAGATGTATACGGGTCACGACACGTATTAATTAATTCATATATTATATATTAAACTATATATGAATTATTGGACTGTTACTGTGGACTATCGACTGTGGACTAATGACATTGGACAATTAAAATGAATTAAAATATTGATTATAACATATGAAACTAAACAATTCTTCAAATTTTCCACTTGATTGCATCTTAAACCTCATTTGTATCCTGACGATTTCAATCTGCGTTCAAACCTTTCATGATACTTGAAAACACCTCAATCGAGAGGATGAACCAGCCGCACTTCATCTATGGAAGAAAAGATTGATGCATATAGTTACGCACCTGAAAAACCCTCGGAAACTGAGTAAACGTTTAATACGTAGCTGTGCTAATTCCTTTAGTGTTATTATTACCCAAAATAATTTGGTAATCTTTTTCAAAGTAGCAAATTTTGTCACAGCTCCAGCAAGTCAACTCCGACTTTTCATCCGAAACAACCTTATTATAACCTTGATATATATGCGTACTCTTTATTGTTACTGGGAAACCTTTCATATTCCACCATATTACCATCAGCGTTTAATCATCTAAAAACACAATTCTCCTGAAACCACCTCGGATTGATAACCGACGATTCAGATATGCCTGCAATAAATGCAGAGGAAAAAGTAAAATTGTAGATGGCCTAAATGGCCAAGAGCTTGATGATAAAGAATGGAGTGTTAGAAACACTCAATAGAAAATTTGGTACTGAAAAACAAATTGAGCTAACCATGAAGGAGACCAAGGACAAATACAAGGACCAAACCCTATATTCAAAGAATCCAGGTAATTCTGGATCCGATGAAATCTTTAGAGAATATCTTGCTCCGAATTCATGTTAAAATCTTGCGGAAAATTTTTCCTTATCAACTTTCGAACTTAGAAACTCCAAAATATCATCATAAATATCTTCGATATTTCTGAGGATATTTTCATAAATATTCTTGTCCGAAATTATCTACCTCTTCGTGTTTTCTGTACCCCATTATATTGGAAACCTCTGTAAAATCTAAGTATAAATTATGAATGAATTGTGGAGAAGTGTTGGGAATTGAAGCATGAGTTAGTATAATATAATGACGCTTGGCCAACGTGATTATATTACAGTAAGTCATGCTGAGTTTCTATTGGAACATGATGATTCACAGATCATAACGTCATCATGTGCCATGTTACATAACTCTTTCATTCTATTTAACTTCTGAACATATCAAGAAAATGTATACTTGATGGTTCTATCTTCCGTGATGTTGATAAATTTGAAAATCAAATCGTGCTATCACGTTCCTTCCTGCTTAGAACATTATAATCATTCGAAAATTTATATCTACAAATTCTGGACCATTACTCACTTGACTTGAAGTCGGGAAGAGAAAACAAAAGCATAGAGCTTCGAAATATAAGGGAGAATATAAAGCCCGATAACAACACATAAATTAAAAACCGTGTATATCAATGTTTATCGCAACATAAAGACACGGGAAAATTAAAAACACTATAACCCCAAGGGCGAAGTAGAAGAAAGCAGATTCCTCTGGTGGAAGTTGGAAAAGGAGAAGGAATGTTGCGATAGTAAGGATGAGGACAAGGATCAGAACTGGATTAAGCATTTTCATAATCGTTTGAAAGTATGGATCGAGAAAGAAAGAATTGGAGTGGTGGAAACAATGGAACATAAGAAATTCATTTATAGTGGATATACCAGACAAAGCAATCGAGGCAGATGATCGCATTTAATTATAAAGATCTTAATTTTCATATATCCCGAAGAATCAGATCTAATAGATTTTCAAGATTTTTCTTTAAATCCCTTGAACTCCGAAAATCAATCATGTCTACGTCAAAAGATATGACGAGACTTTATTTTTCTCATTTCACCCTTATGTGATAGCTTCATTCGTACGCTTCACATAATCGAATAGTTTTATCTATATTAATCAATAATGATAAAACTCTATTTATCAACTTATATTCGTCATGAAGACATTTTTATTGTTAGCTATGACGACCTCGATCAAATTTCGGGACGAAATTTATTTAACGGGTAGGTACTGTAACGACCCGGATTTTTCCGATCGTTTTATACTTATAAGATTAATATTTACATAAATTAAACCTTACCCACATGATAAGTAATCTAAATTGTTGAGACTTATGTTTTTTAAAAGAGTTTTACACAACGTTTGACCGTCCAATTTGACCGATGATATCACGAACTATATAACATACGATAATTATACGTTTGTGTATATATATGTATTTATATATATTTAACATGATCTAAGGATGGTTTAACATCTCATTGTGTACTAATAACAATGAGTTATAAGTATACTTTGAAACTATTAACTTAAGTTTTCAAAACGATAACTATACGTAACGTTCTTTGACATAAATACTTATAACTTATAATGCTTATACATGTATCGTATAAATATGTATTTAATCACTTTTAAAGGGCTTTTATACATAAAACAATATAAGTATATTTACAAAAGATAGCTATACTTGAATCCTCGTTCCGTTTTCTCAAGATTTTTATACGTATATCAAGGGTATATGTACCCGTATCATACCCAGCTTCTATACGTATTTACTATTAGTATATACACATCAAATCAAAATCTTAATCACCAAAAGTACTACCCTAAATGAGAGGGAAACACTTTTTGACCTCTAGCATACAATAATTATACAAAATTACAAATTAGGATTTTGTTTTTACATACATATAGCACATTTCATATTTATTTATATATCATTTCATGTTTTTGATTTCTAACTCCAATTTTATATCTCTAAAACACTCTCTAATTATATACTCAAACCATTCAGCAAACCTTCAACACTTAAATCAAAAACTAGATCAAAAACCAATCTATAATCATCATAAGAAAAACCTTTCAAGAACACTTCAATAATCCTTCCAAGAATACAAGTTTACTTCCAATCTTTCAATCCCACTCCACCACTCTTTTGGTTCTAGGATTTTTCTTATCTTTTGCAGTAACTTTGTCCAAGTAACTTGAGGTAGTAACCTTATTCATAACCTTATTCGATTCATATTTATATAGCTATCTTATTTTGTGTTGTAAAATTTTAACAACAAGAACATAGTTTGAATGATTTCAAATTTGTTCGCAAACTAAATAGATCCTTATAACTTAACTTTTAAAACACTTCAAGACCTGTAATATATCATAATGATATGCTAACTTAACAAGATACAACTTGTTTTTACAAAGAACATCTTAAAAACTGAATCTACGTCGTCGGAGTGCAACCGGGGGCTGTTTTGGGTTGAATAATTAAAAACCATCTTGAACTTTGAATTGGAAGTTCATGTTCTGGAAAAATGATATTTCTTATGAATATGTTAACACATTAAATTTCATGGTTTAACTCAAAGTGTAAGTATTTTTAGAAAAATGATCATTAAATGTTGTTTTTATGATGGAAAATGATCACTTTCATAAGTTTCACCAAAGTTTGACCTATAACCTATGATTTCGAATACAAACTAAGGTATTTTCAGTTCATATTCTTAAAATTTGACTCGATCCAAGGAAGTGGCAAGTTGAACCAATAAAAACGGAGTTGTAATGAAGAAACTACGACTAAAACAAGATTGGGTATCCGAAGCTAGTTTAGCTACGAAAATATTTGGAGAAAAAGTAAATTAATCATATCTTTTCTAATTAATATGATATTTTATATATAATTACTTATGATTTGATTTTATATATTTCAGGACCACCCGTAAACAACACGAGAAGATTAATCATAAGTCCTCATGATTGTACGCAACACGTCATTTGACAATACGGTACTTTATGTATGCAACACGTCATTTGACAACATGGTACCATGGGTCGAGATTAATTCTGATCAATACGAATACGATGGGGTCTTTATTTATTTTATTTAAGTAACTAATTGTGGACCACTAACATCGGATTGCTAACTACGGACTAAGAAAATATTAAAAGTATTAAAAGTATATATATATGTAACGATTACTTAAAAAGAAAATATGTTGATATATTATATATATGGTTAGGTTCGTGATATCTATCGGAGACCAAGTCGAATTAAATACCTTCAAGGCAAAAGTGAGTTTCATTTGCTCCCTTTTTAATTGCTTTTGCAATATATATTTTTGGGCTGAGAATACATGCGCTGCTTTTATAAATGTTTACAAAATAGACACAAGTACTTAAAAATATATTCTACGTTGAGTTGTACCACTGGCATATTTCCCTGTAGCTTGGTAACTACTATTTACATGGGTATTGTAAACGCGAATCCTGTTGATAGATCTATCGGGCCTGACAACCCCAACCGGACTGGACGACCAGTATTCAACGGTTGCACAGTACTTCGTTTTGGTGACTACACTTGGTACGGTGTAGTGATATTTCATAATAAAGGGAATATGCGACGTTGATTAAATGTTAAGTATGGTTACCAAGTGCTCAACCACTTAGAATGCTTTACATACACTTGCGAGTGTATTATGTTTATGATTATGAAATCTTGTGGTCTATTAACATATTGAAATGATTGTTATGATAAACCTATGAACTCACCAACCTTTTAGTTGACACTTTAAAGCATATTTACTCTCAGGTACGAATTAAGTCTTCCGCTCTGCATTTGCTCAATATAAGGACATTACTTGGAGCCGATCATCGCAATGGGACCAAATGTTGATGACTTCGCCCAGGTGGATTAGGACGGGTCCTTTCAAAAAGTCATTTATTAATAAAAATTTATATTAAAATTTATATATGATAAAAATATACTTTTACAAAATTTATGAAGTTCAATTAATATCGTAAAACTATAGTGATAGGTATTATTAATGTAATTATATTACGCGTGGTAAAAATATCTTTGTATCATATTTATTTAATAAAATAATATTGAAAATAATAATAATGTGTAAAAGTTGTATTATTTTGTAATAATATTATTATTATTCTACTAATAATAACAATATTTATATTTACTAATGATGATGAATAATCTAAACATGATAATTTTTAATAACAACGATACTTTTTATTAATAACTTTAATAATAGTAAAAATTATAATTCTATTCAAAATGATAATTTTTAATAATAATAATACTAAAATGATAATAATAATGATATTTATAATAACAATGATATTCCTCTTAAAATGATAATTTTATTAACAATGATAGTTTTAATATTAATAATAATTTTAATAATAATATTAATGCTAAAAAATAATAAGAATGATATTTTTCTAAATCAATATCTTACAATATTTAAATTTCATCATGATACTTGTACTCATTATTTCCTAATCGATTTGGTTAATAGTTTTTAGTTCTCTTTTATATCGTATTCGTAATAATGATAATAATAGTAATCATAATAATTAGATAATACTAATATTAGTTTTAATGATAATGATACTAATAATAATAAATATTATAATAATATTAATGATAATACTAATAACTATTTTAATGATAATAATAATAATAATAATAATAATAATAATAATAATAATAATAATAATAATAATAATAATAATGACGATAATAACGACGATAGTAATGATAATAATCATTCTAATAACAATACTAAAATTCAGTTGGTCGTATCTTTTAATCCGTTCATCGAAATCACACGAGTTCTAAATGAAAAGTTCTTAATTTTTCGCCAACTTTCCAACGACATGCATATCATATACCTTATCTCAATAGCATATGCATCTAATTCAGGATTCATCATAACCAATCTAACAACAATATCAAACGTAAAAGCATGCATAATCCTATATACTCGAACGCTAGTCAGGGATACACTAATAATATATAAAAGTTAAGTTATGAGTACTCACATATCAATATTGTGATTCAATATTGTAGGAAAGTACGCAGATGCAACGGAGATGATAAACACTAGTTTGACCTCACGAGCATATCCCCGAACCATACCCATAACCTCCATAGTTATAACCCATAATCTCCTTAGCTCTATCCCTCTAAAAAAACCCATTTTGAAATAACTCGCTCATAACCTCGTCGTAGTATTTTATGTATAATATTAATAATAATACTCCTAATTATAAGATTAATAATAATATTAATCTTAATAATGATAATAATAATAATTATAATTATAATTATAATTATAATATATAGAGAGAGAAATATGCTAGAGGGATATAGATTGAATGAATGAATTCAGAAAACTGGAAATTGATCGAGTTTTAAACATGTTTTGCCCACCTAACCCCACCATGCGATCGCATGGGCTTGTAGACATTTTGCCATACGATCGCATGGCTTCATGCACCAGCTCACATTCGCATTTAAGTCTTGCCGACACTTTCATTATGCATATATATATATATATATATATATATATATATATATATATATATATATATATATATATATATATATATATTGATTTAATATATAATATATTTAATCTTTAGAATTAATTAAATATTATATTATATTCTCGTGCCTAGTTGATTTGTAATTTTTGCACCGATGAATAGTACATTGACGCTCGACTTACGTGCCGGTTCCGGTTTTTCGAACGTCCTTTCGCACGCTTAGAAAACTTGTACTTTATGTTTCGCGACGTGTACCTTTATCAATAATTAGACTTATTTCACCAATAATTATACTAATTGAAATGTAACTTATACTTTTAAGTGTTTTGGTTATTTACTTCTTTAAATCAATGACTCGTTGTTCACCAAAATATATTATTTTAAAACAAAACGTTTTATGACTACGTTATTATTATATCTCGTTACATTGTAAAGTACACACACACACAGATATATATATATATATATATATATATATATATATATATATATATATATATATATTATCTCAAAATATAAGTTTAAAATATCTATAATATAATATTTAGTTTTTCAAAAGTAACTATATTTCAAGACTCATTTATAATCGTTTAAATGATAGAAAATATTATATCATTTTACGGTTGCGTTTTTGAAACACAATATATATTTGTAATTTATAATATAAAGCTTTAATTAAGTTCTTCAACATTCACTAACAAGGTATCTTATAAAACGTTTTGATAATAAAGTTCTTTCCAAATTGAAAACGTTTTAGTACTAAATCAAATAAATATAATAAGTTTTGTTTTCCAAAATTAATATATATTTAAGAATTATTTTGTTAAAGAAAATTAAAATAATGGAAAGCGTATATCGTGTTTTAAAAGTAAAATTTATATATAATAGGTTTCAAGTTGTTAAATCACTAAATATTGATGAGGCGTGAGATAAAGTCCAAAGGTTAAATGAACGTACGAAATCATCTTAATGTAAAATGTCGATATCCAACGTCTAAGTTATTTACATTTCAAGTTCCAACTTTAAGATGAAAGTTAAAATAGTTATCTTATTAAAATCATGAGAAAAATGTTGTAAAGCATGAATTGAAAATCAAATAGGAATGTCCACTAATATTTGTCTAGTACTCGATAATTGACATTTTGTTCTTACTTGTAAATCACTTTACCATTTATTCCGAATACCGTTAAAAAGGAAAGATTTCCTAAATCAAAGTGGACCTCTCAACAGAGACTCGTAATCATACAATGTATCTGATAAATCAATCATTTGATATTATTTTCTAATTCTATCGATAACCATATTGAAACAAATATATTTATGTAAAGTATTATACGTTTTATTCTTTGTTTATATTCCCAAGTTATTATATATACATATACCTATATATACATAATCATATCCAATTAAATAATGGTTCGTGAATCGTCGGAATTTTGGTCGAGGTTAAATGAATGTATGAACATTGATAATGCTAAAAACGAGCACATATTTCATAGCATTATTCTTCAAGAAAGACAAGCTTTTAGTTGCAATTGTTCTATTTACAAGTGATATTCGTTTAAATAATAAAAGGTGAAGACAAAAGACAGATTCGACGATTTGAAGACGTAAACGACCAAAACACTAAAGAGTACAAAGTACAATCCAAGTGGTTCAATTTATTGATGAGAAACGTCTAAAAGTTACAAGAGTACGAGCCGCGAAATGCAAAGTACAAGATATTAAATAGTACGCAAGGACGTTCGAAAATCCGGAACCGGGACATGAACCAACTATCAACGCGCGACGCAACGGACCAAAAATTACAAGTCAACTACGCACATGAATATAATATAATATATATATAATTATATAAAATTATATATATTATATTATATTATTTATAAACCGTCAGCAAATAAGAAAACAAAGTGTAATGAGCTGTCCTAGGTGGCCATGCGATCGCATGGCCATGAAGAAGAAACTCCATGCGATCGCATGGAGTACTGTAGCTGGTCAGGTTCTATAAATTGCAAATTTCGGACGAGTTTATGTACACCTTTTTCTAATCTCTTACTCTCTCAATATATTTATATTTATATTTTAATTATAATTTTAATATTAAAGTTTAATAATAATAAGGTTATGTTAGCGAATGTTTTAAGTTTGTAAGTCGAAACTCTGTCCGTGTAACACTACGCGATTAATACTCATTGTAAGTTATGTTCAACCTTTTTAAATTAATGTCTCGTAGCTAAGTTATTATTATGCTTATTTAAATCGAAGTAATCGTGATGTTGGGCTAAATAATAAAGACAGGGTTATTGGGCTTTGTACCATAATTGGGGTTTGGACAAAAGAACGACACTTGTGGAAATTAGACTATGGGCTATTAATGGGCTTTATATTAACTAAACGATACCTCGTTAATTTAATATAAATGTTACAATTTGACGTATCTATATATAACCACACACGCTTAATCGGGTACGGTGGGCGGGATATCTATAAAAACGAATAATTGTTCATTTTACCGGACACGGGAATGGATTAATAGTTAATGGACTCATTAAAACAGGGGTGGATAACATTCAAGGGTAATTGGTGTAATTGTTAACAAAGTAGTAAAACCTTGGATTACACGCAGTCGATAACCTGGTGTATTCATTAAACAAAGTATTAAGACCTTGTTACAGTTCGAATCCCCAATTAGTTGGAATATTTGACTTCGGATATAAGGTTAATTTGACGAAGATCCTCGCACTTTATAATTATGACCGATGGACTATTATGGACAAAACTGTATGGACATATCGAATAATCCAGGACAAAGGATAATTAACCCATGGTATTAAATTAAAATCAACACGTCGAACATCATGATTACGGAAGTTTAAATAAGCATAATTCCTTTATTTTATATCTCATTGCACTTTTATTTACTGTCATTTTATTTATTGCACTTTTAATTATCGTACTTTTAATTATCGCATTTTTATTTATTGTCATTTACTTTACGCTTTAAATTAAGTTATTTTTATATTTAATATTTTACATTAGGTTTTAATTGTGACTTAAGACATAAAATCGACAAACCGGTCATTAAACAGTAAAATCCCCTTTTATAATAATAATAATATTACTTATATATATATATATATATATATATATATATATATATATATATATATATATATATATATATATATATATATATACAAATATAGTTTTTAAAAATATAGCGTTAAACTTGGCTAGCTCCCTGCGGAACGAACCGGACTTACTAAAAACTACACTCCTTTACGATTAGGTACACTACCTATAAGTGTTGTAGCAAGGTCTAGGTATATCCACTCTATAAATAAATAAATAACTTGTGTAAAATTGTATCGTATTTAATAGTATTTTGCAATAAAAATATAACTATTTCGTATACACCTCGCATAACATCAAGTATTTTTGGCGCTGCTGCCGGGGAACACTCAAACGCCGAAGCAAAACGCTATGAAAAAAGGTTTTTATTAAGTCTTAATTTACTTTTGTAAAAATACGTTTTAAATATTAAAAATACAAAAACATAAAAAAAGAAAATATCTTTTATAAAAAGTATAAAAGTATATTTTTTTTATTTAGTTCTTAAAAATATAATTTATATAATTATTTTGTAAAATTAAAAATCAAATTATAAATTAAAGCCATAAAAAAAAGTAATTAAAATAGAAATTGGGCCGAACCTGAATTTAGCCCGAAACATTTCTGGTAAACTGGTTCATGCGACCGCATGAAACCATAGGCCAATAACCATGCGACCGCATGGTTAGACTGGACAAGTCTGATCCTTAAATCATAATTACGCGTAGGGTTTTATTATTTATTATTATTAATATTTAACCTAATTAGGGTTTTATTAATTAATATATATTTAAGTATAGTTTTAATATAATTTGTAACTTTAAGTTTAATTAATTGTTATAAATTATATAGACTAATATTTTTATATGCTAATAATATAAAAATAATATTTTTATATAAAAATTTTATTTTTATCATTTTTAGATTATATCCTTTTATAATTTGTATCTTTTTATTATTTAGTACGTAGTCTTTATAATTATCGTTCGTAACTAGTTTTAAACTTAGTATTTTGCCATAGTAGCTCTAGATTTTTAGACTTTACCGTAAAATCCCTTAAGTGCTTTTTCTTTAGATTAAGATTTAGACGCTTTAGAAATTTACGACATCGCTTATCGCTTTAGTTTTAATAGATTTTAGTGACTATTAAGTTATTACCGTTTTGGATATAGAATTCCTTTTAAGCTTTAATACATTTAGACGCAACTTTTAATATTTAGTTTTTAGACTTTTAAGTTTCGACGCTGCATTTTATTATTTTTCGACGCTTATTTTTCGACCTTTTATTTTTCGACATTTTTCGACGCTCTCTTTTTCTTTCTTATTTCTCGACGCTCTAGTTTTTTTAGGACATAGATTTTTTCTTCAAAATTTTGACAAAAAATTATTTTAAGCGGTTAAATTGATAGACATCCAAAATTTTCTGGTTCGTAGTAAGAGTTGGATTTGTTAGTGGCGAGTTGTGGGCTTCCGATTTAAAGGGTCCTGGCTACCTGTTGCATCTTTTGGCTATTCGAAACGTGGGCAAAATCAGAAAAGTCTATTAATTTGATAACTTATATAATTTTTATCTTTTATAACTAATAGGATATTCAGTGAATGCACCGAGCAAAACGTTCACCACCTTTCATACGTTCACCACCTGTAACTCGATCAAGACATCTAGCCAATATTGTCGCCGTTGATTTTCTTTAGAATCGTCATCTAGTCGACCAAGTACTCCAATTCAAATTTTCGATAATCCATTTTTTGAACCCGACCTCACAATTGAGAATCCGGAGGATATTCAGGGACAATTCAGAGATCCTGAACAATTAATCATTCCTCCTGAACCATAAATCACTCATCCAGATATTGTCGAAGAAAAAACCATTAAATCAGAATCCTCTAGTGATTCAGATTCAACAAATTCAATATGGAAAATCTGGAACCTTTAAGTATAGAAGACCGAATGAGGGCTAAACGCACTGGCCAAGGTCATGTAATTACTCAACCAGAAATTAATGCGCCAGATTATGAAATCAAAGGACAAATTCTACACATGGTAACTAATCAATCCCAATTTAGTGGTGCGCCGAAGGAAGATCCAAATGAACATCTTCGAACCTTTAATAGGATTTGTACTCTATTTAAGATCAGAGAAGTTGAGGATGAACAGATATATCTCATATTATTTCCCTGGACTTTAAAGGGAGAAGCCAAAGATTGGTTAGAATCGTTACCTAAAGGAGCGATTGATACATGGGATGTTTTAGTTGAAAATTTTCTTAAACAATTCTTTCCGGTATCTAAAGCCGTGAGACTTCAAGGAGAAATTGTTACGTTCACGCAGAAGCCAAATGAAACTCTATATGAGGCGTGGACAAGATTTGGAAAGTTGTTAAGAGGATGTCCTCAACATGGTTTAGACACTTATCAAATAGTACAAATATTCTACCAAGGATGTGATATTACTACACGAAAAGACATCGACATAGCAGCTGGTGGTTCCATTATGAAGAAAACCGCAACTGAAGCTTACAAAATTATTAATAACACTGCCTCCCACTCACATGAGTGGCATCAAGAAAAGGACATTATTAGATCATCTAAAGAGACTAGAGCCGATTCTAGCCATGACTTTGATTCCATTTCCGTAAAGATAGATGCTTTCGAAAGACGAATGGAGAAGATGACGAAAGATATTCACACAATACGTATTAGTTGTGAACAGCGTGGAGGACCACATTTGACAAAAGATTGTCTCGGTATTGAACAAACAATAGAACAAAGAGAGAATGTTTCATACATAAATCAAAAGCCTGGAAATAATTATCAGAATAATTATCAACCGTCAAGACCAAACTACAATCAAAATCAGAATTATAACCGAAATGTTTCATACAACAACCAACAAGGTCCTAGCAATCAACAAGTATCTAACAATACTTACAACCAGCAAAGACCTATTTTTCAAAATAAACCAACACAAACCGATGATAAAAAGTCAAATTTAGAAGACATGATGTCGAAGCTAGTTGAATCTCAAACGCAGTTTTTCACATCTCAGAAACAAACGAATGAACAAAATGCTCAAGCATTTAGAAATCAACAGGCTTCTATTCAAAATCTGGAACAAGAAGTAAGCAACCTAGCAAGGTTGATAGGTGAAAGAAAATCGGGGAGTCTACCTAGCGATATAAATGTTAACGCCCGGAATGAAACAACTAAAGTCATTACCACAAGAAGTGGTATTACACTTAAACCACCTGAAATACCTGAAATTTCTGATGACTCTATTCCTACTCCACAAGAACCACAATCTGAGTAAGAAAAGGAAAAAGAACTGGTAGTTAAAAAGGTTAATGAAGATAACACAGTTAAGGCAAAACCTTATGTTAAACCATACCAACCACCGCTTCCCTACCCGAGTAAAATGAGAAAAGAAAGACTTGAAGCCGAGCAATCCAAATTCTTGAATATGTTTAAACAAATAAATGTCAATCTTCCTTTCATTGATGTGATTTCAGGAATGCCAAGATATGCTAAATTCTTAAAAGATCTAATCACAAATAGAAAGAAAATGGAAGAACTCTCGGCTGTTACTATGAATGCTAATTGTTCTGTAGTGCTGTTGAATAAGATACCAGAAAAATTATCAGATCCAGGAAGTTTTACAATTTCATGTTTTCTGGGTAGTCTTAGTTCAATAGAAGCATTGGCAGATTTAGGTGCTAGTATAAATTTAATGCCATATTCATTATACACTAAACTAGACCTCGGAGAATTAAAACCAACACGAATAAGCATACAACTAGCAGATCGATCAGTAAAATATCCTAGAGGGATAATGGAAAACATGCTAGTTAAAGTTAGTACTTTAGTATTTCCAGTAGATTTTGTTATTCTGGACATGGAAGAATATTCTCGAGTTCCTCTTATACTAGGAAGACCATTCTTAAACACGGCTAAAGCAATAATAGATGTGTTTGGTAAGAAACTGACCCTAAGTATAGAGGATGAAAGTGTTACCTATCATGTTGATAGAGCCATGCAACAACCGCAATCTGCAGATGATACATGTTATTACATTCAAACTATAGATTCATATGCAGAATTATTAGAAGAATTTCTAGAATTACAAGGAACATGAGAATGTTCTTTAGGAGAAGGAACTGAACCAATTGATGAAGCTGAAATGTTAGTCGTACTTATGGCTAATGAATACTAACCAACAACAGAAGAACTTCAAATGCTAAAAGAGGAAGACAGATATCGATACAAATCATCGATAGAAGAACCACCAATATTAGAGCTAAAGCCACTTCCAAACCATTTGGAATACGCTTATTTACATGGCGAATCTGAATTACCTGTAATAATATCGTCTTCTCTTACGTAAAATGAAAAATCTCAACTCATTTATGTGCTAAAAGCTCATAAACCAGCTATTGCATGGAAGATTCATGACATTAAAGGCATAAGTCCTTCATATTGCACACATAAAATCCTTATGGAAGAAGGCCATAAAACGTATGTGCAATGCCAACGAAGACTAAATCCTAATATGCAAGATGTTGTTAAGAAAGAAATTATTAAACTGCTAGATGCAGGTTTAGTTTATCCAATCTCTGATAGTCCATGGGTAAGCCCAGTTCAATGCGTACCTAAGAAGGGTGGCATGACTGTCATCACAAATGAAAAAGATGAGCTTATTCCTACTAGGACTGTAACAGGATGGCATGTTTGTATTGATTATAGAAAATTAAATGACGCCACCAGAAAAGATCACTTTTCCTTACCTTTCATTGATCAAATGTTGGAAAGATTAGCCGGAAATAGTTACTATTATTTTCTTGACGGTTTCTCCGGATACTTTCAAATTCCAATAGCACCCGAGGACCAAGAGAAAACCACGTTCACGTGTCCTTATGGTACTTTTGCTTACAAACGCATGCCATTTGGACTATGCAACGCCCCTGCAACCTTTCAAAGGTGCATGATGGCGATTTTTCACGACATGATAGAAGAATGCATGGAAGTTTTCATGGATGACTTTTCAGTCTTCGGTGATACTTTTGAAACATGTCTAGTTAATCTTGAACGAATGCTTATTAGATGCGAACAATCAAATCTAGTACTTAATTGGGAGAAATGCCATTTCATGGTTAAAGAAGGCCTCGTTCTTGGTCATAAAATTTCAAAGGAAGGAATTGAAGTGGATAGAGCTAAAGTAGATGTAATTGCTAAACTTCCACATCCCACCAATGTTAGAGGAGTTAGGTGTTTTCTAGGGCATGCCGGTTTTTACCGACGTTTCATAAAAGATTTTTCTAAAATTGCCACTCCTATAAATAAACTCCTAGAAAAGGATGCTCCATTTATCTTTTCAGATGAATGCATCAAATCTTTTAATTTCTTAAAGAAAAACTCACTAATGCGCCGATCATGATAACTCTAAATTGGAATCTACCATTTGAACTCATGTGCGATGCAAGTGATTTTGCAATGGGATCCGTTTTAGGACAAAGGATTGAAAAATGATTTCAACCTATCTATTACGCTTGTAAGATGTTACAAGGAGCACAAATAAATTACACAACTACTGAAAAAGAACTCCTCGCTATTGTCTTTGCTTTCGACAAATTTCATTCATATCTCGTTCTAGCTAAAACGGTGGTCTATACTGACCATTCTGCTCTTAGATACCTATTTTCGAAACAAGATGCCAAACCACGATTAATCCGTTGGATCTTACTCTTACAAGAGTTCGATATTGAAATCCGAGACAAAAAGGGAGCAGAAAATCTCGCCGCTGATCATCTTTCTCGTCTTGAAAAATTCCGAATTAGAAGATCTAAATGAATCGGCCATACAAGATAACTTTCCTGATGAATATCTATTGAGAATCGATTATAATGAAATTCCATAGTTTGCAGACTATGCAAACTACTTAGTTTGTGGATTCCTTGAAAAAGGGTTGTCATACCAAAAACGAAAGAAATTCTTTAGTGATATAAAACACTATTTCTGGGAAGATCCACATTTGTTTAAAAGTTGTCCCGATGGAATAATACGCCGATGTGTATTCGGAGATGAAGCTATTAAAATCTTAAACCATTGTCACACAGGACCAATAGGAGGGCATTATGGGCCTCAACTCATAGCAAGAAAAGTTTACGACGCTGGATTCTATTGGCCTACAATTTTCAAAGACGCACACCTTCTCTGTAAATCCTGTGATACTTGTCAAAGGGCTGGAAAAATAAGTCACCGTGATGAAATGCCACAAAATGTCATTCAAGTATGTGAAATATTTGACGTTTGGGGTATTAACTTTATGGTTCCATTTCCAAAATCTCATAATAATCTCTACATTCTCGTTGCCATTGATTATATATCTAAATGGGCGGAAGCACAACCTCTCCCAACTAATGATGCACGAGTTGTAGTCAATTTTTTAAAACATCTTTTTGCAAGGGTTGGAACACCGAAAGCTTTAATAAGTGATCGGGGTACTCATTTTTGTAATAATCAACTTGAGAAAGTTCTCAAAAGATATGGAGTGACTCATAAAATCTCAACCGCTTATTATCCACAAACAAGTGGACAAGTTGAAAATACCAACCGAGCTTTAAAATGTATTTTAGAAAAAATCATAGGATCAAATCCGAAGGAATGGTCCATGAGATTGGAGGATGTACTCTGGGCTTTTAGAACAGCCTACAAAACTCCAATTAGAACCACACCTTTTAAACTCGTTTATAGAAAAGCATGTCATCTTCCAGTAGAAATTGAGCACAAAGCATTTTGGGCTTTGAAGACATGTAATCTTGATTTACATGAAGCCAGAAGTTTACGATTAAGTCAACTAAACGAATTAGAAGAATTAAGACATGAAGCATATGAAAATTCCTTAATCTATAAGGAAAGAACGAAGAAATGGCATGATAAAAGAATCAGAAGTTCAAAAGAATTTAAGGAAGGAGACAGAGTCCTTTTTTTTCAATTCACGATTCAAGCTATTTCCTGGAAAATTGAAATCAAGATGGTCTGGACCATTTATAGTCAAAAGAGTTTCCCCATACGGAACAATAGAGTTAATAAATTCAAATGGAATTGAATTTAAAGTTAATGGTCACAGAGTTAAACATTACATACATGGTCCAATGGAAGTTGACAATGAAGTCAATCATAATTTCAACACTCAAGAAAACCCTCAGAATGAAAACATAAATATGTTATCAACAACATATGAAAAACCAAAATTGGAAGACGGGGAAGCTTCAAATTGGAGTGATGAAGAAGAATTTCTATATAAACCTCCCATTCTAAGAAACGAAGAAAATTGTGAACAAGAAGTTCAAGTAGAAGTAAAAGAACCAATAAAAGACCACTTGGAAAAGGTTAACAAACCAAATCTACTTACTAAAGTAGGAGACCCAGGTAAATTTATCATTTCTTGCTTGCTTAATGATGGTGCTATGTATAATGGGCTCGCAGATTTAGGAGCAAGTGCAAATGTTATGCCTCTTTCCTTATACAAAAGATTAGGTGTGGGTAAATTAAGACCAACCAGAATAGGTGTTCAATTATTTGATCAAACCATTAAACACCCGGTTGGAATAGCCAATAATTTGCTTGTTAAAGTGGGGAGTTTGACCTTTGTTACAAACTTCATTATTATTAATATGGAGGAAGACCTTGATATTCCTCTAATTTTAGGTCGCCCATTTTTAGCAACCACCGAAGCATTCATTGATGTAAGAGAAGGTAGAATGACACTTAGGGATGGTGACAAATCGGTCACTGATGTTTCGCGAGGTGTATATAAAATAGCTTATATTTTTACAGGAAATACTATTAAATACGATACAATTTTACACAAGATATTTATTTATTTAGAGAATGGATATACTTAAACCTTGCTACAACACTTATAGGCAGTGTACCTAATCGTACAGTAGTGTAGTTTTTAGTAAGTCCGGTTCGTTCCACAGGGAAATCTTTAAACAAAGCTTAACGCTATATTAGTTTACTTTTATAAAAATACAAATATATATATAAGTAATATTATTATTATAATGGGGGGTTTTTACAGTTTAATGACTGGTTTGTCGATTTTAAAACTTTAGTCGCAGTTAAAACCAAATGTAAAATAAAAAATAAATACAAGACTTAAATTAAAGCGTAAAGTAAATAACGATAATGAAATTGCGATTAATAAAAATGCGATAAAATAAACTTGCGATAATTAAAAAGTACGATAATTAAAAGTGCAATTAAATACAATAACAATAAAAATTCGATAATTAGAAGTGCAATTAAATATAAAATAAAGGAAATTAAATATGAAATAAAAGAATTATGCTTATTTAAACTTCCGTAATCATGATGTTTGACGTGTTGATTTTAGTTTTATGCCCATGGATTAATTGTCCTTTGTCCTGGATTATTTAATATGTCCGTCTGGTTTTTGTCCATAACAGTCCATCAGTCATAAATATAAAGTGCGAGTGTCCTCGTCAAATTATCCTTATACCCAAAGTTAAATATTCCAACTAATTGGGGACTTAAACTGTAACAAGATTTTAATACTTTGTTTAATAATTACACCAGGATGTCGACTGAGTGTAATCCAAGGTTTTAATATTTTGTTATCAATTATACCAAGTGTCCTTGTATATAATTTCACCCCTGTTTTAATTATTCTAGTGGCTATTAATCCATTCCCGTGTCCGGTTAAATGAACGATTATTCGTACATATAAATACCCCGCCCATCGTGTTCGATCGAGTGTATATGGTAGTTTATAGGAATGCCCAATTGTAAATCTTTATATTAACATTAACAAACTATCATTTAGTTAAACAAATATAAATCCCATTAATAGCCCATAGTCTAATTTCCACAAGTGTCGTTCTTTTATCCAAACCCCGATTATGGTACAAAGCCCAATTACCCAGTTTTAGTAATTAGCCCAACATCATGATTACTTTGGATTAAATAAGCATAATAATAACTTAGCTACGAGACATTAAATTAAAAAGGTTGAACATAACTTACAATGATTAAAAATAGCGTAGCGTTACACGGACAGAATTTCGACTTACACCCTTACAACATTTGCTAACATACCCTTATTATTAGAATTATAATTAAAATTAAAATTAAAATATAAATTATAAATATAAATATATCGTATGAATGGAGAAAAGAGAAAGATAGATTGTTTTTTTTGGTGCACCAAAGCTCGATTTTTATAGGCATGTGGGCTGGAACTGGGGCTCATGCGATCGCATGGATTTATGCCTTCCAGGCCATGCGATCGCATGGCCAACTGGGGAGGCTCATATTTGGTTGTTTTCTTCTGCCGACGGTTTTATAAATAATATAATATATTAAATAATTATAAGAATTATTTAAATATTATATTATATTTATGTGCATAGTTGACTTGTAATTTTTAGTCCGTTGCGTCGAGCGTTGAGAGTTGACTCTGGTCCCGGTTCCGGATTTTCGAACGTCCTTGCGTACAATTTAATATCTTGTACTTTGCGTTTTGAATCTTGTACTCTTGTAATTTCGAGACGTTTCTTATCAATAATTGGAACCTCTTGGATTGTATTTTGTACTTTTGAGCTTTTTGGTCGTTTGCGTCTTCAATTCGTCGAATCTGTCTTTTGTCTTCACCTTTTATTATTTAAACGAATATCACTTGTAAATAGGACAATTGTAACTAAAAGCTTGTCTTTCTTGAGGAATAATGCTATGAAATATATGTTCGTTTTTAGCATTATCAAATATTCCCGCACTTGAGCGTTGCTTGTCCTCAAGCAATATCGTCTTGAAATACTAGAATCACTTCTTTATTCTTCACACTTTGTACATCAGTGATTTCTATACGGCGGTATAAACAATGATAGTAACGATAGAACCATGGTTAAAGGTGGGTGTGTCATCCACAGTTGCCTCGGGTTTAGGTCAACGACACTTGCAATCAAATAGCCGATTTACTTTCGGTTTCCAAAGCAAAGTGCACATTTGAAAGGCGGTTTACAGTCCCACATGACTATGAAAATGTAGATCCTTAAGGAAATTGGATCTTTATGAAAATATTTGATCTTTTGAAAATTCAATCTAGCTTTTACCCTAGATAAGTTTTCCGGAATAACCCTTCACCGGTGTTTGCAAAATATTTTTGTGGGTTTGGTGGGTTTCAGATTTGAAAATTTTAGCTCAAAACTTGCGGTTTTGTATCACCCACTTGCTAACCTTGTATTAGGAAAGCAACACGTCCAGTTTACTTGTCCCGTATATTACCTTTCGATAAACTACCGTCCGGATGTAAAGGAAAGCGTTGAACAAGCAACTGTTAAGGCAATGTCCCCTGACATGCTTTTAATTATGGTCTATAATGTGTCGGACGCAATTACTATCCTTGGTAGGAGCAATAGTAAAGCTCACCCTTATGATTTTTCGGTCTGGCACAAGGTCCTGTCTTTGACCATGCTATGCAACCACCGTTCTTATGGTTGACACCCGATTTGGTTCAGGTGACCTAATGAATTCCAGGTGAATTCCTAGGATTTTACGTTCAATGGTAATGAACGCATTGAAAATAGGGTTTTCAGAAAACAAATCGGTTTGTAATTTTGATCAAAATATTTTCTCGTTCAAGCTCGAGTTTAGATATCATTGAATTCCATGAGTTTGAATTCTCAATCTTTAAGGTCAATCTCTAGGATTGAGTAATATCAGGCTTAAAAGCTGATTTTTAATCTTTAAGGAGATTATCCTTTCTGGGGATCTGATTCATTAGTCTTATCCAGCTAATTTGCACGGTGCCCCCCATTTTACGAGATAAATCCTTCTCATGGTTAGGATAAATCTGACCACTTGGCGACCCTGTTTAATGCTGAGGTCCGTGGATTTCCTGCTGATTTTAGTGATGACTTTTCTAGATTTTTCGTCAACCTACAGCTGGTCTGGACGACAACTTCCTGACTTAAATCAAGAAGCGCGTGTCTTTTTCGAAAGACTTTACTTCCTTTTAATGATGGAATTGATTCATCGTGTAGATCCATCTTTCTTACAGTAAATCAGGTAAAACAATTTAGTTTAGTCCAAAGCAAAAGTATTTTCAGTTATTTGTTACAGATATATGTGACATATGTTTAAGATAACTTGATAAAATTTCCCACACTTGGCTTTTATTTTCCCTTTTATCGTCCTCTATTCCATTTTAAATGAATTTTAACATTTTGGTTTGTTTCTCAATTTATGTCCTTTCTGAGGTAACAATAATTTCGGTGTTAAAACCTAGTTTTATCGTTCATAAATATGTATAAACATGATTTTGAGTTCATTTAATTGAAAATTTTGAAAAATTTTACTAGAATTGGGTAGTCAGTATATAAGACTAGGGCTGTTCTTTATTATCAGAGAGCACTAGATTCTAATACAACTACCACGTTACTAGTATTTTTAATGGTAACCAAGTGTATAAATTAAAAATTTTAAAAATCCGAAAGAATTTAACCCCTTCCCACACTTAAGATCTTGCAATGCCCTCATTTGCAAGAAATCAGTACAATTTAAATTATTGAGGGTGATTAGCGTAGAAATGATTAAATTTTACCAAAGTTTCCAAACATATTGGCGTTTGTTTGCTGAATGATAAATGGTGCATATCATTTGTTCATTTCGTCTGTTGTTACATCACATTTATTTGTCATCTTGTCGTCAAAATTAGTAGCTTTTGCTGAACTTAATGCCAGTCTTTGAAAATGCGCTGTTTTACCCTGTTTTGTACAATCGACAATATACATACATACAAATATAATCATGCATGGCAATTTGAAATGGGACTTAATATCCCACTTTCAAATTCTAAATATGAAATATTAGTACACAATAATAATAAAAATTACACAAATATATCCAATAACATAAGTTTAAACATGAAAAAGTCAAAAGATAAAAACATAAAAATCATAAAAATAACCAAATGGAACTAAATCAGTCTGGATAGGGGTTCCAGTTCATCTCATCGGGTGGGTTCCATTGTTGGTTATAGGTGTTCTGATAGGCTTGGTCATATTCATACCAGTTAAAGGGTGGTCGGATATCGGGGCTATGTGGCGGAAAATGAGCAGGTCGAGTAGGTACATAGTTATTTGGTACCTGATATGATAGCTGGCTCATGATTTGGTGCTGATGAACTAACCAGCTATCGTGTTGGCGTCACCTATAATCCTCGTATACTCGCTCGGAGTTCCACTGCTCATACATACTATGTCTGGCCGCGTTCGTCATTGCTTCCTCATCTATACGAACGTGGACGTCAAGAATAGCATCTCGAAAGACATCCCTAATGTCTTCCGCCTCCTCCATTTTATCGTCTGAGCCTCTCTCTACCTGAGGATGAGATCCCTCATAGGGTACTACTTGGTTACGTCTACTTTTCAATACCTTAGCACCCACATAAACTTTCAATCCTAAGGGCTCAACCTGTTCTCTACAAATCTGTAATGGACCCCCTTGGTTCCTATCAACACCTAAATACTCTCCAATGAGAGTAACAAAAATACCTCCTCCTATTATACTCCCGTCCTGCATTCCCTCTACCATTTTAGATAAATAAAAAGCAACACAGTAAGGGATATTGACAAAGCTTCTAGGATCCCGAATACACTTTAGGTAGAATAAATCATATAAGGTAATTTTTTCTTTATTATGACCTCTTTGTGTAATCGAGTTAGCCAAAAATCTATGAATAATACGAAGCTCGGCTCTGTTAATATGTGTATAGGAGTGTCCTCCTGCTCGTGTAAAAACATCAAAATGTGACATACGCCTCCAAATGGCGTCAGCGTCAAAGTTACTATCTACCCGTTCACCATAATGAATCAAGTTTGTACAATCGGGTAATAGCAACTCACCAGGAGTATATATCTGTAAGGCCCTGGCCATGTCCAGCATGGACATTCTGTACATCCTACCGCCAAGGATAAACCTAAGAAATCTTCTATCATCTATTCTAACTATATTTGTATCAAGTGATACAGTACTTATCAACTCAACACACCATTCCTTATATACACGTCTACGAATGGTGAAAAGACGTTCCCAATCTGTAAAAGAAGAACTGCCATACCTTTGAACTAAAAGCTGTCTAACACGGTCAGCTAGATGGACCGTTTCCAAAGGGGCCCAATCAATTACCCTTGGCACCTCTACATTTTTTGTTACCAATTTGAATTTGTTCCTTTGATATGTCTCGTAATCTCTCCATCTTCTATCAAATCTCAGATTAGGATGTAGAGTGTGCTCAGGAATCGTTGGGAATTCTACTGGCGGCCTCATTAGGAATACTATGAATTCATCAACAAACTGTACCGGATCATAATAAGGTATGTGCTGATCAGGCTGTTATTGTTCCTGTTGTGGTTCTTGTTCGTGTTGCATTTCTGGTTCTGGTTCTGGTGCTGGTGCTGGTCGTCTAGATGATGATGCTCCTGAACCTCCAGTATTGGCTCTCTGTAAAACACATTAAACACAAAATTTGTGCATCCAAATATGCATTAGTGTTAGCAAAATAACAACTTAAAACAATCACTATAACATGTTAAATCAAAATTAAACTTATACACATTTTCACAATTTTTCACAATTCTACACTTTTCAAATAAGCACATATGAAAATGTATACAAAATTCATAAGCATTTAACTCAAATAACATGTCAAAATATTCATTACTAATAATTAAACAAGTCTCAAATGGCAAATATATCAAATTAATCAAGTTCATGAATTTTAGACTTAAAAAGTCCACTTTGATCTCCAAAAATCATGTTTAGGATCATTGTTTGGATCATTTAACTATCTAAACATGTTACACTACTCAATTTAGCAATAATTCATGACAAAAATCGGCCATAACCTGTTTATATCAAAAAGCCCCAAATTTCTCAAGAACACAAACCCTAGATTTCTAAAAATTTTGAAGTTTTTGGCTTCAAATCATGTTAAATAGCATCAATCTAGGTTATACATGCATAAAATACTAACAATTTAACACTAATTACACTAGAAATTAACAAAATTGCATTAGGTAAAAAATTGGTAATTATCACAAAAACTAGGAATTTATAGAGTTTAGGGGTGTAATTTTTACCAATTTGCCGAAGAATGAGAATCTAGGCATGATTAGAGCAAGAAAAATGACGAATTACGGTGGAAAAATGGCGAAAATTGGTGAATTTTTGGGTGAGTTTCGTGAATGTGTGTGTGTTGTGGTGAAGAGCAGAACTCGCTGCTGTATTTGTTTCTGACCTGCATTTGGTCCCCATGCGATCGCATGGGTTCCAAGTGCAAACCCCATGCGATCGCATGGGGTGCCGGCTACAGTGATTTCTGACTTTTTTTTTTTTTTATATAAAACCTTATACTTTATAAAACTTATAATTAATTAAATTTTAAAAATTTGGTTTCCTTTAGGAGCGAGGGCGTTTCGGATCGTTGTCCTAGTCTGTCCCTCGATAAAATTTTAAAATTTGTCAAATCAAAGCGCGGTTTTTTAAAAGTAAAGTTTTTTGGGTTTTTTAAATATTTTTGGCATACTTTAATTCAATAAGATTAAAAATAATGATAATAAAAGTTCTCGTCCCTCCCTCGGGTAAAGCAATTTCGGTTTAAAGACCTAGTCTTCAACTTACGACGAATTTTAAAAATCATATTTTTAACTTAATGAGATAAAGTAAATTTTTGTTTTTAAATTCACACAACTTAAATATAAAATTCAAAATTAATATTAAAAATTCACACCAAACTTAAAATTTGAAATGCATAAAATTAAAAATTCATATTAAAAATTCACACCAAACTTATATTAATTTTTCAAGTATTTACAATTTTAAATATATTGTTTTTACAAAGTTTACAATATTAATTTAAGATTTAAATATTAATTTTAAAAAAAAGCATGGTAAAAATAAAATTAAAAATCTTTTTGGCTTTTTATCCCACTTTAATCAATCAAATATTATCAAAAATATGCGCCCCTCTTTTCAGTAAAGTAATTTCGGTTCCAAGACCTAATTTAACTCATGACGAATTTTTGAAATATTTTGGGTTGATTGATTAAAGATATTTATACCTTAAGAATAAACGTTAAATTTCGCAGTGATGTAATAAATTTTTTAATGATATCAATAATTTCGGTCGCCAAACCTAATTTTATTCAATACCAATTTAATACTTTTTAGCGAACAAATTAGCGTTTATTATCAAAAGGTTAAAAATAAAATAAAAACTGTACAGACATACCTGTGAAATAGATTTCTTAGTTATATGATCTATCCCATTCATAAGATAGTCGGTTTAATTGGTTTTCCATGGCTACATAGGCGTAACCTCGAGCATTCAGTGTCTTTTCTTCTAAACATATGAACGGTCCGTCTCTGCATAAAGTAACAAATTCGGTGTTTGAATAGGTTTGATTATTTGAACATTTACCTCCATGTGACCATTTTCCGCATTTGTGACATCTTTCTAGGTGTCGTGCTCTTCTTTTCGCTGCGGATTTTGATTTTCCTTTACCAAATTGTAACTTATTATCTTCGCATCTGGATTCTTTTCTAACTCCGTCCATTCTTTCTCTGATTACTGATACTATTTCACTCAGAAGTGTGTCATTATTACGTTTAGTGATCAAAGCGTGTAGCATTAGACCATGGTTTAGTTCACAGGCAGTCTTCATTTTGTAAAAACCTAAAAAAAATAAAAATTCAGAATGGGGGGAGAAGACTAGTTCTTTAGGGTCTGCTAGGGAAAGACCATTCGGGTTCCATTTTCGAGAACTACACGAAAACAGACAATCTAACTCTAACAGAAATACATATTATCCTTTAAAGACTTGATTCTCCCCACACTTAGTTAGCTGTGGTGTCGAAATTGTGATTAACTTCGTTGTCGACTTCCATCGGACCAAGTATGTAATGTTTAACTCTGTGACCATTAACTTTAAATTCAATCCCATTTGAATTTATTAATTCTATCGTTCCGTATGGGAAAACTCTTTTGACTATGAATGGTCCAGACCATCTTGATTTCAATTTTCCAGGAAATAGCTTGAATCGTGAATTGAAAAGAAGAACTCTGTCTCCTTCTTTAAATTCTTTTGAACTTCTGATTCTTTTATCATGCCATTTCTTCGTTCTTTCTTTATAGATTAACGAATTCTCGTATGCTTCATGTCTTAATTCTTCTAATTCGTTTAGTTGACTTAATCGTAGACGTCCAGCTTCATGTAAATCAAGATTACATGTCTTCAAAGCCCAAAATGCTTTGTGTTAAATTTCTACTGGAAGATGACATGCTTTTCCATAAACAAGTCTAAAAGGTGTGGTTCCAATTGGAGTTTTGTAGGCTGTTCTAAAAGCCCAGAGTGCATCCTCCAATTTAATGGACCATTCCTTCGGATTTGATCCTACGGTTTTCTCTAGAATACGTTTTAAAGCTCGGTTGGTATTTTCAACTTGTCTACTTGTTTGTGGATGATATGCGGTGGAGATTTTATGAGTTACTCCATATCTTTTAAGAACTTTCTCAAGTTGATTATTACAGAAATGAGTACCCCGATCACTTATTAAAGCTTTCGGTGTTCCAAACCTTGCAAAAAGACGTTTTAAAAAGTTGACTACAACTCGTGCATCGTTAGTTGGGAGAGCTTGTGCTTCCGCCCATTTAGATACATAATCAATGGCTACGAGTATATATAGATTATTATGAGATTTTGGAAATGGACCCATAAAGTCAATACCCCAAATGTCAAATACTTCACATACTTGGATGACATTTTGTGGCATTTCATCACGTTGACTTATTTTTCCGGCCCTTTGACAAGCATCACAGGATTTGCAAAGAAGGTGTGCGTCTTTGTAAATTGTAGGCCAATAGAATCCAGCATCATAAACTTTTATTGCTGTTAGTTGAGGCCCATAATGCCCTCCTGTTGGTCCTGTGTGACAATGGTTTAATATTTTACTGGCTTCATTTCCAAATACACATCGGCGTATTATTCCATCTGGACAACTTTTAAACAGATGTGGATCTTCCCAAAAATAGTGTTTTATATCACTGAAGAATTTCTTTCGTCTTTGGTACGATAATCCTTTTTCAAGGAATCCACAAACTAAGTAGTTTGCATAGTCTGCAAACCATGGGATTTCATTATAATCTATCTTCAATAGATATTCATCAGGAAAGTTGTCTTGTATGGCCGATTCATTTAGAACTTCTAATTCGGGATTTTCAAGACGAGAAAGATGATCAGCGGCGAGATTTTCTGCTCCTCTTTTATCTCGGATTTCAATATCAAACTCTTGTAAGAGTAAGATCCAACAGATTAATCTTGGTTTAGCATCTTGTTTCGAAAATAGGTATCTAAGAGCAGAATGGTCGGTATAGACCACCGTTTTTGCTAGAACGAGATATGATCGAAATTTGTCAAAAGCAAAGACAATAGCAAGGAGTTCTTTTTCAGTAGTTGTATAGTTCGTTTGTGCTCCTTGTAACGTCTTACTAGCATAATATATAGGTTGAAATCGTTTTTCAATCCTTTGTCCTAAAACGGCTCCCATTGCAAAATCACTTGCATCGCACATTAGTTCAAATGGTAGATTCCAATTTGGTGTTATCATGATCGGTGCATTAGTGAGTTTTTCTTTAAGAATATTAAAAGATTTGATACACTCATCTGAAAAGATGAATGGAGCATCCTTTTCTAGGAGTTTATTCATAGGAGTGGCAATTTTAGAAAAATCTTTTATGAAACGTCGGTAAAAACCGGCATGCCCTAGAAAACTCCTAACTCCTCTAACATTGGTGGGATGTGGAAGTTTAGCAATTACATCTACTTTAGATCTATCCACTTCAATTCCTTCTTTTGAAATTTTATGACCAAGAACGATGCCTTCTTTAACCATGAAATGGCATTTTTCCCAATTAAGTACTAGATTTGATCGTTCGCATCTAATAAGCATTCGTTCCAGATTAACTAGACATGATTCAAATGTATCACTGAAGACTGAAAAATCATCCATGAAAACTTCCATGCATTCTTCTATCATGTCGTGAAAAATCGCCATCATACACCTTTGAAAGGTTGCAGGGGCGTTACAAAGTCCAAATGGCATGCGTTTGTAAGCAAAAGTACCATAAGGGCACGTGAATGTGGTTTTCTCTTGGTCTTCGGGTGCTATTGGAATTTGAAAATATCCGGAAAATCCATCTAGAAAACAATAGTAACTATTTCCAGCTAATCTTTCCAACATTTGATCTATAAAAGGTAAGGGAAAGTGATCTTTTCTGGTGGCGTCATTTAATTTTCTATAATCAATACATACACGCCATCCTGTTACAGTCCTAGTAGGAATAAGCTCATTTTTCTCATTTGTAATGACAGTCAGGCCACCCTTCTTAGGCACGCATTGAACTGGGCTTACCCATGGACTATCAGAGATTGGATAAATTAGACCTGCGTCTAGCAGTTTAATAATCTCTTTCTTATCTACATCTTGCATATTAGGATTTAGTCTTCGTTGGCGTTGCACATACGTTTTATGACCTTCTTCCATAAGGATTTTATGTGTGCAATACGAAGGACTTATTCCTTTAATATCATGAATCTTCCATACAATAGCTGGTTTATGAGCTTTCAACACAGAAATGAGTTGTGATTTCTCATTTTCAGTAAGAGAAGACGATATTATTACAGGTAATTCAGATTCACCATGTAAATAAGCGTATTCCAAATGGTTTGGAAGTGGCTTTAACTCTAATTTCGGAGGTTCTTCTATCGATGATTTATATCGATATCTGTCTTCTTCTTTTAGCATTTGAATTTCTTCTGTTGTTGGTTCGTATCCATTAGCTATAAGTGTAGCTAACATTTCAGCTTCATCAATTGGTTCATTACCTTCTCCTAAAGAACATTCTCCTGTTCCTTGTAATTCTGGAAATTCTTCTACTAATTCTGCATGTGCATCTATAGTTTGAATATAATAACATGTATCATCTGCAGATTGCGGTTGTTGCATTGCTCTATCAACTGAAAAGGTAACACTCTCATCCTCTATACTTAGGGTCAATTTCTTACCGAACACGTCTATCATTGCTTTAGCCGTGTTTAAGAATGGTCTTCCTAATATGAGAGGAACTGGAGAATCTTCTTCCATGTCCAGAACAACAAAATCTACTGGAAATAATAAAGTACCAACTTTAACTAGCATGTTCTCCATTATCCCTCTAGGATATTTTATTGATCTATCGGCTAGTTGTATGCTTATTCTGGTTGGTTTCAATTCTCCAAGGTCTAGTTTAGCGTATAGTGAATACGGCATTAGATTTATACTAGCACCTAAGTCTGCCAATGCTTCTATTGAACTAAGACTACCCAGAAAACATGGAATTATGAAACTTCCTGGATCAGATAGTTTTTCTGGTATCTTATTCAACAGCACTGCTGAACAATTAGCATTCATAGTAACAGCCGAGAGTTCTTCCATTTTCTTTCTATTTGAGATTAGATCTTTCAAGAATTTAGCATATCTAGGCATTCCTGAAATTACATCAATAAAAGGAAGATTTACATTTATCTGTTTAAACATATCCAAGAATTTGGATTGCTCGGCTTCAAGTTTCTCTTTCTTCATTTTACTCGGGTAAGGAAGTAGTGGTTGGTATTGTTTAACATAAGGTTTAGCCTTAACTGTGTTATCTTCATTAACCTTTTCAACTACCGGTTCTTTTTCCTTATCTTGATCAGGTTGTGGTACTTGTGGAGTAGGAATAGTTTCATCAGAAGTTACAGGTATTTCCGGTGGTTTAAGTGTTGTACCACTTCTTGTGGTAATAGCTTTAGCTGTTTCATTCCGGGGGTTAGCATTTGTATCACTAGGTAGACTTCCCGGTTTTCTTTCACCTATTAACCTTGCTAGGTTACTTACTTCTTGTTTCAGATTTTGAATAGAAGCTTGTTGATTTCTAAATGCTTGAGCATTTTGTTCATTGGTTTGTTTTTGAGATGTGAAAAACTGCGTTTGAGTTTCAACTAGCTTCGTCATCATATCTTCTAAATTCGGCTTTTTATCATCGGTTTGTTGTGGTGGTTTGTTTTGAAAATTAGGTCTTTGCTGATTGTAAGTATTATTGGATACTTGTTGATTGCTAGGACCTTGTTGGTTGTTGTATGGAATATTTCTGTTATAATTTTGGTTTTGATTGTAAATCGGTCTTGGCGGTTGATAATTATTCTGATAATTATTTCCAGGCCTTTGGTTTATGTATGAAATATTCTCTCTTTGTTCCATTGTTAATTCAATACTGAGACAATCTTTTGTCAAATGTGATCCTCCACACTGCTCACAACTAATTCGTATTGAGTGAATATCCTTAGTCATCTTTTCCATTCGTCTCTCCACAGCATCTATCTTTGCGGAAATGGAATCTAAGTCATGGCTAGAATCGGCTCTAGCTGCTTTAGATGATCTAACGATATCTTTTTCTTGGTGCCACTCATGTGAGTGGGAAGCAGTGTTATCAATAATTTTGTAAGCATCAGTTTCGGTTTTCTTCATAATAGAACCACCAGCTGCTATATCTATGTCTTTTCTTGTAGTGATGTCGCATCCTTGGTAGAATATTTGTACTATTTGACAGGTGTCTAAACCATGTTGCGGACATCCTCTTAATAACTTTCCATATCTAGTCCACGCCTCATATAGAGTTTCATTTGGTTTCTGTGTAAACGTAACAATTTCTGCTTGAAGTCTTACGGCTTTAGATGCCGGAAAGAATTGTTTAAGAAATTTTTCAACTTAAACGTCCCATGTATCAATCGCCCCTTCAGGTAACGATTCCAACCAATCTTTGGCTTCTCCCTTTAAAGTCCAGGGAAATAACATGAGATATATCTGTTCATCCTCAACTTCTCGGATTTTAAATAGTGTGCAGATCCTATTAAAGGTATGTAAATGTTCATTTGGATCTTCCTTCGGCGCACCACTAAATTGGCATTGATTAGTCACCATGTGTAGAATTTGTCCTTTGATTTCATAATCTGGCGCATTAATGTCTGGATGCGTAATTGCGTGACCTTGGCCAGTGCGTTTAGCTCTCATTCGGTCTTCCATACTTAAAGGTTCCAGATTCTCCATAATTGAATTTGTTGAATCTGAATCACTAGAGGATTCTGATTTAATGGTTCGTTCCTCAACAATCTCTGTTTGAATGATTGGTGGTTCCGGAGGAAAGTTTAGTGGTTCAGGATCTACGAACCGTTCCTGAATATTCTCCGGATTTTCAATTGTGAGGTCGGGTTCAAAAAATGGATTATTGGAAATTTGAACTGAAGTACTTGGTCGACTGGATGACGTTTCTAAAGAAAAATCAACGGTGGTAATATTTGCTAAATGTCTTGATCTAGTTACAGGTGGTGAACGTACAAAAGGTGGTGAACGTCTTGCTCGGTGCATTCACTGAATATCCTATTAGTTTTTAAAAGGAAAAAAAAATTATAATAAGTTATCCAATCAATAGACTTTTCTGATTTTGCCCACGTTTCGAATAGCCAAAAGATGCAGCAGAGGGGCAGGATTCGTTTGGTCTCATTATAATTGAGGACTGTTTGGCTCCAATAACCCGGTCCACGTACAAATCCAACTATTACTACGAACCAGAAAATTTTGATGTCTATCAATTTAACCACTTAAAATAAATTTTCGTAATTTTAAGAAATTTAGATAAGAAGTAGAATAAAAATCTATGTCCTAAAACTAGAATAGCGAGAAATAAGAAAGAAAAAGAGTTCGTCGAAAAAGGTCGAAAAAGAAAAATGGTTGAAAAATAAAAGGTGACGGAAAAATAAAAGAAACTTATAAAACTTAAAACACTTGACTAACCTAACCTTATTACTACAACTAACTTAAAATTATAATCGCAAATTGAGATTACTAATTGGAATGATAATTGATACATAGTAAAAGGTGTCTAAAAATATTAAAGCTTACAGGAAAAACTAAATCCCAAATGGAAATAACTTAAAAAGAAACTAAAACTTAAAAAGGCGTCGCAAAATTCTAAAGTACCTAAATCTTAGTATAAAGAAAAAGCACTTAAGGAATTCTACGGCAAAGCCTAAAAATCTAGAAGTAAAAATAATTATGGCAAAAACTATGAATTAAAACTAAATATGAGCGAAAAATACAAATATTACGCTAAAACGATTAAAAAGGGACAAAATATAAAAATATATAAAAAGTTGTAAAAAGTACAATTTTTATAAAAATATTATTTTTATATTATTTATTTTATAAAACTATTAATTTTACAAATTAAATAAACTAATTAAACTAAAAATACAAATTAATAATAAAAACTAAATTAATATATATTATATATAACCCTAATTAGGGTTTAAATATAATAATTATTATTATTATCGGTAATTAATGCAGGCTGCAGTCTGGCGTGTCAGATGGGCTCATGCGATCGCATGAGTCCTCAGTTGCCCAGCCATGCGATCGCATGGGCTAGGGTTTCGGGTCAAGAGCTGGGCTGCTACAGTGTTCGGGCCGAATTAATTATTTTTTTTTCTGTTTTTGCTGTAAAATATAAAATATATTTATTAATTAAATAAAACTTATATTTTTACAAACTAAAAAAAATAGAAATAAAGAAACTTTATAAAACTTAAATATTTACCAAACTCTAAAAAAAATATTTATATTTTTGTTTTTCTTTTTATATTTTCGAATATTTAAAACGTATTTTTACAAAAGCGTACTAAAAGTAAAAATCTTTTTTTTATATATATAGCGTTGCGCTTCCGGCTTTTAAGACAATCCCCGGCAGCGGCGCCAAAAATACTTGATGTTTCGCGAGGTGTATATAAAATAGCTTATATTTTTACAGGAAATACTATTAAATACGATACAATTTTACACAAGATATTTATTTATTTAGAGAATGGATATACTTAAACCTTGCTACAACACTTATAGGCAGTGTACCTAATCGTACAGTAGTGTAGTTTTTAGTAAGTCCGGTTCGTTCCACAGGGAAATCTTTAAACAAAGCTTAACGCTATATTAGTTTACTTTTATAAAAATACAAATATATATATAAGTAATATTATTATTATAAAGGGGGGGGTTTTACCGTTTAATGACTGGTTTGTCGATTTTAAAACTTTAGTCACAGTTAAAACCAAATGTAAAATAAAAAATAAATACAAGACTTAAATTAAAGCGTAAAGTAAATAACGATAATGAAATTGCGATTAATAAAAATGCGATAAAATAAACTTGCGATAATTAAAAAGTACGATAATTAAAAGTGCAATTAAATACAATAACAATAAAAATTCGATAATTAGAAGTGCAATTAAATATAAAATAAAGGAAATTAAATATGAAATAAAAGAATTATGCTTATTTAAACTTCCGTAATCATGATGTTTGACGTGTTGATTTTAGTTTTATGCCCATGGGTTAATTGTCCTTTGTCTTGGATTATTTAATATGTCCGTCTGGTTTTTGTCCATAACAGTCCATCAGTCATAAATATAAAGTGCGAGTGTCCTCGTCAAATTATCCTTATACCCGAAGTTAAATATTCCAACTAATTGGGGACTTAAACTGTAACAAGATTTTAATACTTTGTTTAATAATTACACCAGGATGTCGACTGAGTGTAATCCAAGGTTTTAATATTTTGTTATCAGTTATACCAAGTGTCCTTGTATATAATTTCACCCCTGTTTTAATTATTCTAGTGGCTATTAATCCATTCCCGTGTCCGGTTAAATGAACGATTATTCGTACATATAAATACCCCGCCCATCGTGTCCGATCGAGTGTATATGGTAGTTTATAGGAACGCCCAATTGTAAATCTTTATATTAACATTAACAAAATATCATTTAGTTAAACAAATATAAAGCCCATTAATAGCCCATAGTCTAATTTCCACAAGTGTCGTTCTTTTATCCAAACCCCGATTATGGTACAAAGCCCAATTACCCAGTTTTAGTAATTAGCCCAACATCATGATTACTTCGGATTAAATAAGCATAATAATAACTTAGCTACGAGACATTAAATTAAAAAGGTTGAACATAACTTACAATGATTAAAAATAGCGTAGCGTTACACGGACAGAATTTCGACTTACACCCTTACAACATTCGCTAACATACCCTTATTATTAGAATTATAATTAAAATTAAAAATAAAATATAAATTATAAATATAAATATATCGTATGAATGGAGAAAAGAGAAAGATAGATTGTTTTTTTTGGTGCACCAAAGCTCGATTTTTATAGGCATGTGGGCTGGAACTGGGGCTCATGCGATCGCATGGATTTATGCCTTCCAGGCCATGCGATCGCATGGCCAGCTGGGGAGGCTCATATTTGGTTGTTTTCTTCTGCCGACGATTTTATAAATAATATAATATATTAAATAATTATAAGAATTATTTAAATATTATATTATATTTATGTGCATAGTTGACTTGTAATTTTTAGTCCGTTGCGTCGAGCGTTGAGAGTTGACTCTGGTCCCGGTTCCGGATTTTCGAACGTCCTTGCGTACAATTTAATATCTTGTACTTTGCGTTTTGAATCTTGTACTCTTGTAATTTCGAGACGTTTCTTATCAATAATTGGAACCTCTTGGATTGTATTTTGTACTTTTGAGCTTTTTGGTCGTTTACGTCTTCAATTCGTCGTGTCTTTTGTCTTCACCTTTTATTATTTAAACGAATATAACTTGTAAATAGGACAATTGTAACTAAAAGCTTGTCTTTCTTGAGGAATAATGCTATGAAATATATGTTCGTTTTTAGCATTATCAGTCACCTTTGTGAACCGAAAGTTTAGATCCCCACCAACCAAAACTGTTGAACCAATAAAAATGCCTAAGTGTGGTGAAGATGAAGAAACACCTAATAATAACCCGATAAGAAAGAACCCCATTGTTGATACGAAATTAGATGAACCCGTTTTTAACAGTTCAATGAAGAAACTTTATAAACGGATTCAAGATGCTAGGATTAAGGGGAACTTTAAGTTATGCAATCGATTAGTATCCAATTTTTCGCATAAAGAAAAGGCAATGTTAGTTGAATTTGTGAAAGTTACAGAGGAAATCAACAATTGGCTTGAAGCAAAAGTCAGAGATATACAAGTTGTTGATAGTCCAATTGAAAACGAAGTTAATCACAATTTCGACACCACGGCTAACTAAGTGTGGGGAGAATCAAGTCTTTTTAAGGATAATATATATTTCTGCTAGAGTTAGATTTTCTATTTTCGTGTAGTTCTCGAGAATGGAATCCGAATGGTCTTTCCCTAGCAGACTCTAAAGATCTAGTTTTCTCCCCCCATTCTTAATTTTTATTTTTTTTAGGTTTTACGAGATGAAGAATTCCTTTGATTTGAACCATGGTCTAATGCTACACGCTTTGATTACTAAACGTAATAATGACACACTTCCGAGTGAAGTGGTATCCTTCATAAGAGGCAAAATGGAAGAAGTAAGGAGAGAACTCAGGAACAATCATAATAAGATACATTTTGGTAAAGGAAAATCAAAATCCGCAACAAAAAGAAGAGCACGACACCTTGAAAGATGTCATAAATGCGGAAAATGGTCACATGAAGGTAAATGTTCGAACAATCAAACATATTCAAATACCGAATTTGTTACTCTATGCAGAGAAGGACCGTTCATATGTTTAGAAGAAAAGTTATTGGAGAATCAAGGTTACGCTTATGTAGCTATGGAAAACTAAATCACACGACTCTCCTATGAGTCGGCTAAAGCAGGTTTCTGAGAATTCTATCTCACAGGTAAGTATGTACAGTTTTTATTTGTTTTTATTTATTGCTTTTAACCTTTTGATAATAAACGCTGAATCGTTCACTATAAAGTATTAAATTGATATTCAATAAAATTAGGTATACGAAACCAAAATTATTGATATCATACAAAAATTTATTACATCACTGCGAAATTTACCGTTTATTCTTAAGGTATAAATATCTTTAATCAATTAATCCAAAATATTTCAGAAATTCGTCAGGAGTAAAACTAGGTAAAATAGCTTAAATTACTTTACCCAAAAGAGGGGCGTATATTTTTGATAATATTTGATTGATTAAAGTGGGATAAAAGACCAAAAAGATATTTAATTTTATTTTTACCTTATTTTTAAAATTAATATATAAATATTAAATTATTATTATAAATTTTTAAAACCAATATATTTAAGTTTGTAAATATCTTAAAAACTAATATTTTTAATATAAGTTTGTAAAACTAATATATTTAAACATTAATGATATTTGTATGAAATTTTATTATGCATTTTAAATTTAAGTTCGGTGTGAATTTAAAAATAAAAATGTACTTTATTTCATTAAGTTAAAAATTGATTTCTAAAATTCGTCGTGAGTTGAAGACTAGGTTATGGAACCGAAATTGCTTTACCCAAGGGAGGGACGAGAAATTTTTTTATCATTATTTTTAATCTCATTGATCTAAAGTATGCAAAAACATTAAAAAAAACCCAAAAATCTTTGCTTTTAAAAACAACGATTAAAAGTGACAAATTTTAAAATTTTGTCGAGAGACGAACTAGGACAACGATCCAAAACGCCCTCATTCTAAAAGAAAACAAAATTTTTTAAATTAATTATTTGTTTTATAAGTAAATGGTTTTATAAAAAAAAAGAGAGAGAGAGAGAGATTAGACCCCATGCGATCGCATGGGGTTTACACTGCATAGCCATGCGATCGCATGGCAAGGAAAAGCTGGGCAGAAACATAAGGCCAGTCGACTGCTCTGTATCTACACAAAACACACACATAAACACGAACACACACACAAACACTCTCAAAAATTCCCAATTTTTCACCAAATTCAACCAAATTTCTTGCTATAATCTGCTCTAATCATACGTTTGTTCAGAAGTTTTTCAAAGAAGGTAAAGATTTCACCCCTAAAACTCTTTAAATTCGAATTTTAGTGTTCTTGAGCTAATTTTTACCTAATTTGATTTTGTTAATTTCTAGTGTAGTTAGAGTTAAATTGTTAGTATATTATGCATGCATAACCTAGATTGATGCTATTTAACATGATTTGAAGCCTTAAACTTCAAAAATTTTAGAAATCTAGGGTTTGTGTTCTTGAGCAATTTGGGGCTTTTTGATATAAACAGGTTATGGCCAATTTTTGTCATGAATTATTGCTAAATTAAGTAGTGTAACATATTTAGGTTGCTAAATGATCCTAACATTGATCCTAAACATGATTTTTGAGAATTAAAGTAGACTTTTTAAGTCTAAAATTCATGAACTTGATTAATTTGATATAAATGTCATTTGAAACTTGTTTAATTGCTAGTAATGATTATTTTGACATGTTATTTGAGATAAAAGCTTATGAACTTTGTAAACATTTTCATATATGATTATTTGAAAATGTGTAGAATTGATAAAAATATGAAAATGAGTATAAGTTTAATATGGATTAAACATGTTATTGTAATCTGTTATTTTGCTAACACTAATGCATATTTGGATGCACAAATTTTGTGTTTATTGTGTTTTGCAGAGAAATACAGATACAGACGGTGCATCATCGTCTAGGCAACCTGATCCGGAACCACAGCTAGAGATAAAATATAACGAACCGGAACAACAACAACATTATGATCAACACGTGCCATACTATGAACCAGAACCACAATTTTTTATTGCCTACGTAGTATTTCCCGTTCAGATATAATAGAACACCCAACAATTCATGAAGAACAGTTGCATCCCAATTTAAGATTTGATAGAAGTTGGAGAGATTACCCGACGTACCAAAGTAACAAATTTAAGCTTTGGACCAAAAATGTAGAAGTACCAAGGGTAATATATTGGGAGCCCTTGGAAAGGGTCCACCTAGCTAACCCAGTTAGGTAGAATCTAATCAAAAGGTATGGCAGCTCTTCTTTTTCCGATTAGAAACGTTTATTTACCACTCGTAGGCCTGTATATAAAGAGTGGTGTGTTGAGCTAATGAGTACTATATCTTTTAATAAGGATGTAGATAGGTTAGACGATAAGAGTTTTCTTAGATTTTTACTTGGCCGTAGGATGTACAGGATGTCCATGCTGGACATGGCTAGGAATTTACAGATTTACACTCCCGCTGAATTACTATCACCTGATTGTACAAATTTGATTTATCACGGTGAGAGGGTAGATAGAAATTTTGACGCTAACGCCATCTGGAGGCGTATGTCAAATTTTAATGTGTTTACGCGGGGAGGAAGACACTCCTATTTAGATATTAATAAAGCTGAGCTTCGTATAATACATAGATTCTTAGCAAACTCGATTACACAAAGAGGTAACAATAAGGATAAAATGACCTTACACGATTTATTTTACCTTAAGTGCATTCGAGACACTAGAGGCTTTGTTAATATCCCCTACTGTGTTGGTTTTTATCTGTCCAAAATGGTGGAAGGTATACAGGATGGGGGAATAATAGGAGGAGGTATTTTTGTTACTCTCATTGGAGAGTATTTAGGTGTAGATAGGGAATAAGGGTGTCCAATGATGGTGGTTAGGGAACAGGACGAGACTTTAGGTTTGCAAGTCTATCAAGGTACAAAGGTATTGACTAGGAGACGCAATCAGGCAATATCATATCAGGGCCGTCATCCACAGGTAGAGAGGGGTTCGGATGAGGAGATGGAGGAAGCGGATGCCATTAGGGATGTCATTAGGGATAGTGCTACTGACGTTTTCCAGCGTATAGATGAGGTAGAAATGACTAACGAGACTAGGCATCATCGGTATGAGCAGTGGCAAGCCCCGAATGAGTATGAGACTTCCAGGCGACGCCAACACGATAGCTGGCAAGTTCATTAGCACCAAATCATGAGCCAGCTATCATATTAGGTACCAAATAACTACATCCTGACTCGGCCTGCTTACTATCCACCACATCAGCCCGACATGCGACCACCCTATGACCTGTACGACCCCAATCAAGCCTACCAGAACACCTATCACCAACCATGGAACCCGAACGATGATATGAACTGGAACCCCTATCCAAATCAATAGTGTTCCATTGGTGATGTCTTCTCTTTTATTATTTTTATCTATTTATGCTAAACATTTAACATTTTGATACTTTAATGTAATGTTTAATATTTTTATTATTTTGTACTAATATTTCATTTTTGTAATTTGAAAGTGAGATATTAAGTCCCATTTCAAATTACCATGCATGTTTATACTTGTATTGTATGTATTTTATCTCATGTACACAACAGGGTAAAACAGCGCATTTTCAAAGACTGGCATTAAGTTCAGCAAAAGCTATTAATTTTGACGACAAAATGAAAAACAAGTGTGGTGTAACAACAAACGGAATGAACAAATGATGTACACCATTTATCATTCAACACAAACAACAATATGTTTGGAAACTTTGGTAAAAATTAATCATTTTTCCACGCTAATCACCCTCAATAATTTAAATTGCTACTGATTTCTTGCAAATGAGGGCATTGCAAGATCTTAAGTGTGGGAAGGGGTTAAATTCTTTCGGGTTTTAAAAATTTAATTTAAACACTTGGTTACCATTAAAAATACTAGTAACACAGTAGTTGTATTAGAATCTAGTACTCTCTGATAATAAAGAACATCCCTAGTCTTATATACTGACTACCCAATTCTAGTAAAATTTAAAAAAAAAAATTAAAATAAATGAATTCAAAATCATGTTTATACATATTTATGAACAATAAAACTAGGTATTAACACCGAAATTATTGTTACCTCGGAAAGGACATAAATTGAGAAACAGCCCAAAAGGCTTGAATTCATTTAAAATGGAATAGAGGAGAATAAAAAGGCAAAGAAAGAAAAATAAAAGCCAAGTGTGGGAAAAATTTACCAAGTTATTTAGAACATATATCACATATTCTTGTACAAATAATTGAAAATACTTTTATTTTGGACAATATTAATCAATTTTACCCAGTTTATTGTAATATAAATGGAATTTAAAAGGAATTAAAGTCTTCCGAGAAAAAAGACACGCGCTTCTTGATTTAGGTCAGGAAGTTGTCGTCCAGACCAGTTGTAGAGTCTACGAAAAACCTTGAAAAGTTTTCTCGAAAATCAGCTGGAAATCCACGGACCTCAGCATCAAACAGGGTCGCCAAGTGGTCAGACTTATCCTAACTATGAGAGGATCTGTCTCGTACAATGGGGGGCACCGTGCAAATTAGCTTATAAGACTAATGAATCAGATCCCCATAAAGGATAATCTCCTTAAAGATCAAAAATCAGCTTTTAAGCCTGATATTACTCAATCCTTGGGATTGACCTTAAAGATTGAGAATTACAAACTCATGGAATTCAATGATATCTAAACTCGAGCTTGAACGAGAAAATATTTTGATCAAATTACAAACCGATTTGTTTTATGAAAACCCTATTTTCAATGTGTTCATTACCATTGAACGTAAAATCCTAGGAATTCACCTAGAATTCATTAGGTCACCTGAACCAAATCGGGTGTCAACCGTAAGAACGGTGGTTGCATAGCATGGTCGAAGACAGGAGCTTGTGCCAGACCGAAAAACTATAGGGTGATCATTACTATTGCTCCTATAAAGGATAGTAATTGCATCCGACATGATATAGACCATAATCAAAAGCATGTCACGGAACATTGCCTTAACAGTTGCTTGTTCAACGCTTTCCTTTACAACCGGACGGTAGTTTACCGAAAGGTAATATACGGAGCAAGTAAACTGGGCGTGTTGCTTTCATAATACAAGGTTAGCAAGTGGGTGACACAAAACCGCAAGTTTTGAGCTAAAATTTTCAAATCTGAAACCCACCAAACCCACAAAAACATTTTGCATACACTGGTGAAGGGTTATTCCGGAAAACTTATCTAGGGTAAAAGCTAGATTGAATTTTCAAAAAAGATCAAATGTTTTCATAAAGATCCAATTTCCTAAAGGATCTAAATTTTTATAGTCATGTGGGACTGTAAACCACATCGTTACTACCATTGTTCATACCGTCATATTAAAATCACTGATGTACAAAGTGTGAAGAATAAAGAAGTGATTCTAGTAAAGTTATATTCAAGTTCTATATTTCTTGAGGACAAGCAACGCTCAAGTGTGAGAATATTTGATAATGCTAAAAACGAACACATATTTCATAGCATTATTCTTCAAGAAAGACAAGCTTTTTGTTGCAATTATTCTATTTACAAGTGATATTCGTTTAAATAATAAAAGGTGAAGACAAAAGATAGATTCGACGATTTGAAGAAGCAAATGACCAAAACACTAAAGAGTACAAAGTACAATCCAAGTGGTTCAATTTATTGATGAGAAACATCTAAAAGTTACAAGAGTACGAGCTGCGAAACGCAAAGTACAAGATATTAAATAGTATGCAAGGACGTTCGAAAATCCGGAACTGGGAGATGAACCAACTATCAACGCGCGACACAACGGACCAAAAATTACAAGTCAACTACGCACATGAATATAATATAATATAATATATATAATTATATAAAATTATATATATTATATTATATTATTTATAAACCGTCGGCAAACAAGAAAACAAAGTGTAATGAGCTGTCCTAGGCGGCCATGCGATCGTATGGCCATGAAGAAAAAACTCCATGAGATTGCATGGAGTACTGTAGCTGGTCAGGTTCTATAAATTGCAAATTTTGGACGAGTTTATGTACACCTTTTTCTAATCTCTTACTCTCTCAATATATTTATATTTATATTTTAATTATAATTTTAATATTAAAGTTTAATAATAATAAGGTTATGTTAGCGAATGTTTTAAGTTTGTAAGTCGAAACTCTGTCCGTGTAACACTACGCGATTAATACTCATTGTAAGTTATGTTCAACCTTTTTAAATTAATGTCTCGTAGCTAAGTTATTATTATGCTTATTTAAATCGAAGTAATCGTGATGTTGGGCTAAATAATAAAGACGGGGTTATTGGGCTTTGTACCATAATTGGGGTTTGGACAAAAGAACGACACTTGTGGAAATTAGACTATGGGCTATTAATGGGCTTTATATTAACTAAACGATACCTCGTTAATTTAATATAAAGGTTATAATTTGATGTATCTATATATAACCACACACGCTTAATCGGGTTCGGTGGGCGGGATATCTATAAATACGAATAATTGTTCATTTTACCGGACACGGGAATGGATTAATAGTTAATGGACTCATTAAAACAGGGGTGGATTACATTCAAGGGTAATTGGTGTAATTGTTAACAAAGTAGTAAAACCTTGGATTACACGCAGTCGATAACCTGGTGTATTAATTAAACAAAGTATTAAGACCTTGTTACAGTTCGAATCCCCAATTAGTTGGAATATTTGACTTCGGATATAAGGTTAATTTGACGAAGATCCTCGCACTTTATAATTATGACCGATGGACTATTATGGACAAAACTGTATGGACATATCGAATAATCCAGGACAAAGGATAATTAACCCATGGTAATAAATTAAAATCAACACATCGAACATCATGATTACGGAAGTTTAAATAAGCATAATTCCTTTATTTTATATCTCATTGCACTTTTATTTACTGTCATTTTATTTATTTCACTTTTAATTATCGTACTTTTAATTATCGCATTTTTATTAATTGTCATTTACTTTACGCTTTAAATTAAGTTATTTTTATATTTAATATTTTACATTAGGTTTTAATTGTGACTTAAGACATAAAATCGACAAACCGGTCATTAAACGGTAAAATCCCCTTTTATAATAATAATAATATTACTTATATATATATATATATATATATATATATATATATATATATATATATATATATATACAAATATATTTATTTAAAATATAGCGTTAAACTTGGCTAGCTCCCTGCGGAACGAACCGGACTTACTAAAAACTATACTACTTTACGATTAGGTACACTGCCTATAAGTGTTGTAGCAAGGTTTAGGTATATCCACTCTATAAATAAATAAATAACTTGTGTAAAATTGTATCGTATTTAATAGTATCTTGCAATAAAAATATAACTATTTCGTATACACCTCGTATAACATCAAACATAGTTTAAAATTCTTGAGATTCAACTTAACAAACTTTGCTTATCGTGTCGGAATAATATAAAGATAAAGTTTAAATTTGGTCGGAAATTTTCCGGGTTGTCACAGTACCTACCCGTTAAAGAAATTTCGTCCTCGAAATTTGATCGGGATGGTCATGGCTAACAATAAGTATGTTTTCATGACGCATACGAGTGGAAAATTAGAGTTTTATCATCATTGAGTAATATAGAATAAACAATTTGTTTAAGTGAAGCGTACAGGTGAAGTTATCACAAAAGAGTGAATTGAGTAAGCGTAGATTCGTCATATCTTTTGACGTAGATAGGATTTATTTCCAGAGTTCAAGGGATTTGAAGAAAATCTTCGTAATAAGATTTGATTCTTCGGTAATTAAGGAAATTAGAATCCTCTTCGGTTAAATGCGATAATCTGTCTTGATTGCTTTGTCGGATATTTCACTATAAATTCACCCTCTTCGTTTCCTTATTTCTACATCTCATATCTTCTATTCTTTCTCCCTCAATTCATATTTTAAAGCATTCGTCAATATGCTCCATCCAGTTCTGATTCTTGATATACTCCTAACTTTCATATCTGTCATTCATCTTTTTCATCTTCCGCCGGAAGAATCTATTTACTTCTACTATATCCTTGGGTTTATAGTGTTTTTAGTTCTCCCGTGTCTTTATATCGCTATATGCATCGATATATACGGTTTGTAATTTCTGGGTTGTCATTGGGCTTTATATCTTCCCTTATATTTCAAAGTCCCTGCTTCTGGCTTCTATAATCATTGTCATCTACAGTTAATGCTCTCTTCTATATGCTGCGATTTATACTCCCATTTTTATTTCGGAGCTTCATTCTTTTGTTTTCTCTTCCCGACTTTAAGTCAAGCGGATAATGTTCCAGAATTCTTAGATATGAATTTTGGAATGAACATAGTTAATGTTATAAGAAAAAAATTGTAATGGCACGATCTTGATTTATCAAATTACCATAATACCTCGAAAAAGGCCGAATCATCAAGAAAAATATTTTCTTGATGTGTTTAGAGTTTAAGTAGAATACAAGAGTAGTGTAACATGGCACATGATGACGTTATGATCTGTGAATCATCACATTCCATTTAGAAACTCAGCATGACTTACTATAATATAATCACGTTGATCAAGTGTCATTATATTATACTAAATCATGCTTCAGTTCCCAACACTACTTCAAAAACATTCTTAATTTAAACTCGAAGGTTTACAGAATATAGAAATTAAACAGTTTTCTTTATGATGTAACACTGATAGCATGAAGAGATAATTGATTTTAGATAAGAAGAGTTATGAAAATATTTTTAGAAATATCCAAGATATTTATAATGAAAGATATGATGATATCTTATAATATCTAAGATCAGAGGATGATGAAGAATATTGTCCGCAAGGGTTTAGAGTCAGGAGCAAGGTATTCGTTAATGACTTCAGTAGATACAGAGTCATTTAGATTCTTTGAAGGCAGGTTTAGTCTTTGTGATTTGTCCACAGCCTCCTTCATAGTTTGCTCAATCCGTTTTCAGTTCCAAACCTTTTCTTTTTCTGAGCTTTGCCAACACACTATTCTTTATCATCAAACTTTTTACTGTTAAGGTCGTTTACAGTTTTTGCTACCTCATCAGCATTTTTCAAAGTTTCGAATACTAGTTCGCAGTTTTAGGGTGTTTTTCAGAAACTTCACATTCGAAATATATAAGTCTAGAAGATAGACGTTATATGCGTATATATAACTGTTGGCGTAGAAATACAGCGAGATTTTAAAATACTGATTGCTGATTTCCAGTAATTGGCATGACAATTCTTGTTACAAGATGCGGATGACTAAATGATGGGGTTTCGATATAATGATTTTTTGAAAAGTCAAAGATCAGTGAAGTTGTTGGTAAGTTTATTGCTAATGTGGTGGAACATAAGCGGTTCTATGGTAACGATGACAAAAGGGCAACGTATATATCGAGGTTATAATAAGAATGTTTCGACTGAAAAGTCGAAGTTGACTTGTTGGAGCTGTGACAAAACTGACTACTTTGAAAAGGATTGAAAAGTTATTTTAGCTAATAAATGTCAATGGGTCTGACACAAATACGTGTTAAATTATGACTTTCGTTTCAAGAGTTTTTCAGGCACATAATGAAATGTCATGTTCATATTGATTATAAACGTTACATATTAATTGATTTCGTTGCGAGGTTTTGACCTCTATATGAGACGTTTTTCAAAGACTGCATTCATTTTTAAAACAACCATAACCTTTATTTTATCAATAAAGGTTTTAAAAACATTACGTAGATTATCAAATAATGATAATCTAAAATATACTATTTACACACGACCATTACATAATGGTTTACAATAGAAATATATTACATCGACATATGTTTCTTGAATGCAGTTTTTACACAATATCATACAAACATGGACTCCAAATCTTGTCCTTATTTTAGTATGCAACAGCGGAAGCTCTTAATATTCACCTGAGAATAAACATGCTTTAAATGTCAACAAAAATGTTGGTGAGTTATAGGTTTAACTTATATATATCAAATCGTAACAATAGACCACAAGATTTCATATTTCAATACACATCCCATACATAGAGATAAAAATCATTCATATGGTGAACACCTGGTAACCGACATTAACAAGATGCATATAAAAGAATATCCCCATCATTCTCTGACACCCTTCGGATATGATATAAATTTAGAAGTACTAAAGCATCCGGTACTTTGGATGGGGTTTGTTAGGCCCAATAGATCTATCTTTAGGATTCGCGTCAATTAGGGTGTCTGTTCCCTAATTCTTAGATTACCAGACTTAATAAAAAGAGGCATATTCGATTTCGATAATTTAACCATAGAATGTAGTTTTACGTACGTGTGTCTATTTTGTAAATCATTTATAAAACCTGCATGTATTCTCATCCCAAAAATATTAGATTTTAAAAGTGAGACTATAACTCATTTTCACAGATATTTCCTTCCTCGGAAATAAGACTTGGCCACGGATCAATTCACGAACCTATACAAATATGTACATATATATCAAAGTATGATCAAAATATAATTACAACCATTTTTATTATGTTTTAAAGATTTGAGTGTATTAAGTCAGCTGTCCTCGTTAGTAACCTACAACTAGTTGTCCACAGTTAGATGTACAGAAATAAATCGATATATATTATCTTGAATCAATCCACGACCCAGTGTATACACGTGTCAGGCTAGATCACAACTCAAAGTATATATATTTTGGAATCAACCTCAACCCTGTATAGCTAACTCCAACATTACTGCATATAGAGTGTCTATGGTTGTTCCAAATAATATATATACATGGGTCGATATGATATGCCAAAACATTTGCATACGTGTCTATGGTATCCCAAGATTACATAATATATTAGAATACATGTATAATACAATATAAGTTAGCTAGGATATGATTTGTATAGATTTGTTAAACATTTCCCGTAGCTAAAATGATCAAAAATATCCAATCTTGTTTTACCCATAACTTCTTCATTTTAAATCCATTTTGAGTGAATCAAATTGCTATGGTTTCATATTGAACTCTAATTTAAGAATCCAAATAGAAAAAGTATAGGTTTATAGTCAGAAATTTAAGTTACATGTTAATTACTAAAGAGGTAGTCATTTCCGTCGAAAGAATGACATCTTGATGACCATTTTGAAAAACATACTTTCACTTTGAGTTTAACCAAGATTTTTGGATATAGTTTCATGTTCATATGAAAAATCATTTTCCCAGAAGAACAACTTTTAAATCAAAGTTTATCATAGTTTTTAATTATCTAAACCAAAACAGCCCCCGGTTTCACTACGACGGCGTATATCCGATTTTATGGTGTTCATCGTGTTTCCAGGTTTTAAATCATTATGTTAGCATATAAAATAGATATAGAACATGTGTTTAGTTGATTTTAAAAGTCAAGTTAGAAGGATTAACTTTTGTTTGCAAACAAGTTTAGAATTAACTAAACTATGTTCTAGTGATTACAAGTTTAAACCTTCGAATAAGATAGCTTTATATGTATGAATCGAATGATGTTATAAATATCATTACTACCTCAATTTTTCTGGATAAAACTACTAGAAATGAGAAAAATGGATCTAGCTTCAAAGGATCCTTGGATGGCTTGAAAGTTCTTGAAGTAGAATCATGACACGAAAACAGTTCAAGTAAGATTTTCACTCGAAATAAGATTGTTATAGTTGTAGAAATTGAATCAAAGTTTGAATATGAATATTACCTTGAATTAGAAAGATAACCTACTATAAATAACAAAGGTTCCTTGATCTTAGATGATTACTTGGAATGGATTAGAAAGCTTGGAAGTAAACTTGCAAACTTGGTAGTATTCTTGATTTTTATGAAACTATACTTATGGAATTTATGAAGAACACTTAGAACTTGAAGATGGAACTTGAGAGAGATCAATTAGATGAATAAAATTGAAGAATGAAAGTGTTTGTAGGTGTTTTTGGTCGTTGGTATATGGATTAGATATAAAGGATATGTAATTTTGTTTTCATGTAAATAAGTCATAAATGATTACTAATATTTTTGTAATTTTATGAGATATTTCATGCTAGTTGCCAAATGATGATTCCCACATGTGTTAGGTGACTCACATAGGCTGCTAAGAGCTGATCATTAGAGTGTATATACCAATAGTACATACATCTAAAAGCTGTGTATTGGTTGAGTACGAATACGGGTGCATACGAGTAGAATTGTTGATGAAACTGAACGAGGATGTAATTGTAAGCATTTTTGTTAAGTAGAAGTACTTTGATATATGTCTTGAAGTCTTTCAAAAGTGTAAGAATACATATCAAAACACAACATGTATATACATTCTAATGAAGTCGTTAAGTCTTCGTTAGTCGTTACATGTAAGTGTTGTATTGAAACCTTTAAGTTAACGATCTCAATTAATGTTGTTAACCCAATGTTATTATATCAAATGAGATGTTAAATTATTATATTATCATGATATTATGATGTATGAATATCTCTTAATATGATATATTCATTAAAATATCGTTACAACGATAATCGTTACATATAAGTCTCGTTTCGTAATTCTTGAGTTAGTAGTCTTGTTTTTACATATGTAGTTCATTGTTAACACACTTAATGATATATTTAAATATCATTTTATCATGTTAAATATAGTGTATCAATATCTTAATATGATACATATGTATTTAGTAGACATTATCATAACGATAATCGTTATATATATCATTTCGAGTTTCTTAACTTAGTAATCTCATTTCTTATGTATATCACACATTGTTAATATATTTAGTGAGATACTTACTCATCATAATCTTATGTCAACCATATATATATGTCTATATATACCACAACATGTAGTTTTTACAATTTTGTAACGTTCGTGAATCGCCGGTCAACTTGGGTGATCAATTGTCTATATGAAACTTATTTCATTTAATCAAGTCTTAACAAGTTTAATTAATTAACACGTTGGAAATATTTAGTCATGTAAATATCAATCTCAATTAATATATATAAACATGGAAAAGTTCGGGTCACTACAGTACCTACCCGTTAAATAAATTTCGTCCCGAAATTTTAAGCTGTTGAAGGTGTTGACGAATCTTCTGGAAATAGATGCGGGTATTTCTTCTTCATCTGATCTTCACGCTCCTAGGTGAACTCGGGTCCTCTACAAGCATTCCATCAAACCTTAACAATCGGTATCTTGTTTTGCTTAAGTCTCTTAACCTCACGATCCATTATTTCGACGGGTTCTTCAATGAATTGAAGTTTTTCATTGATTTGGATTTCGTCCAACGGAATAGTGAGATCTTCTTTAGCAAAATATTTCTTCAAATTCGAGACGTGGAAAGTGTTATGTACAGCCGCGAGTTGTTGAGGTAGCTCCAGTTGGTAAGCTACTGGCCCGACACGATCTATAATCTTGAATGGTCCAATGTACCTTGGATTTAGTTTCCCCCGTTTACCAAATCGAACAATGCCTTTCCAAGGTGAAACCTTAAGCATGACCATTTCTCCAATTTCAAACTCTATATCTTTTCTTTTACTGTCCGCGTAGCTCTTTTGTCGACTCTGGGCGGTTTTCAATCGTTGTTGAATTTGGATGATTTTCTCGGTAGTTTCTTGTATTATCTCCGGACCCGTAATCTGTCTATCCCCCACTTCATTCCAACAAATCGGAGACCTGCACTTTCTACCATAAAGTGCCTCAAATGGCGCCATCTCAATACTAGAATGATAACTGTTGTTGTAGGAAAATTCTGCTAACGGTAGGTGTCGATCCCAACTGTTTCCGAAATCAATAACACATGCTCGTAGCATGTCTTCAAGCGTTTGTATCATCCTTTCGCTCTGCCCATCAGTTTGTGGATGATAGGCAGTACTCATGTCTAGACGAGTCCCCAATGCTTGTTGCAACATCTGCCAGAACCTTGAAACAAATCTACCATCCCTATCAGAGATAATAGAGATGGGTATTCCATGTCTGGAGACAACCTCCTTCAAATACAATCGCGCTAACTTCTCCATTTTGTCATCTTCTCTCATTGGCAGGAAGTGTGCTGACTTGGTGAGACGATCAACTATTACCCAAATAGTATCATAACCACTTGCAGTCCTTGGCAATTTAGTAATGAAATCCATGGTAATGTTTTCCCATTTCTATTTAGGGATTTCAGGTTGTTGTAGTAGACCTGATGGTTTCTGATGTTCAGCTTTGACCTTAGAACACGTCAAACATTCTCCTACATATTTAGCAATATCGGCTTTCATACCCGGCCACCAAAAGTGTTTCATGAGATCTTTATACATCTTCCCCGCTCCGGGATGTATTGAATATCTGGTTTTATGTGCTTTTTTAAGTACCATTTCTCTCACATCTCCAAACCTTGGTACCCAAATTCTATTAGCCCTATATTGGGTTCCGTCTTCCTGAATATTAAGATGTTTCTCTGATCCTTTGGGTATCTCATTCTTCAACTTTCCTTCTTTTACAACCCCCTGTTGCGCCTCCTTTATTTGAGTAGTAAGGTTAGTACGAATAATTATATTCATAGCTTTTACCCGTATAGGTTCTTTGTCCTTTCTACTCAAAGAGTCGGCTACCACATTCGCCTTCCCCGGGTGGTATCGAATCTCAAAATCATAGTCATTCAATAGTTCAATCCACCTGCGTTGTCTCATATTCAGTTGCTTCTGATTAAATATATGTTGGAGACTTTTGTGGTCAGTATATATAATACTTTTGACCCCATATAAATAATGCCTCCAAGTCTTTAATGCAAAAACAACAGCACCCAATTCCAAATCGTGAGTTGTATAATTTTGCTCGTGAATCTTCAATTGTCTAGACGCATAAGCAATCACCTTCGTTCGTTGCATTAATACACAACCGAGACCTTGCTTTGATACATCACAATAAATCACAAAATCATCATTCCCTTCAGGCAATGACAATATAGGTGCCGTAGTTAGCTTTTTCTTCAATAACTGAAACACCTTCTCTTGTTCATCCTTCCATTCAAATTTCTTCCCTTTATGCGTTAATGCAGTCAAGGGTTTTGCTATTTTGGAGAAATCTTGGATGAATCTTCTGTAGTAACCAGCCAATCCTAAAAATTGACGTATATGCTTCGGAATTTTTGGGGTTTCCCACTTTTCAACGGTTTCGATCTTTGTCGGGTCCACCTGGATACCTTTTTTGTTCACTATGTGACCGAGGAATTGAACTTCTTCCAACCAAAATGCACACTTTGAAAACTTAGCGTACAGTTTTTCTTTCCTCAATACTTCTAGCACTTTTCTCAAATGTTCTTCGTGCTCTTGATCATTCTTTGAGTAAATAAGTATGTCATCGATGAAAACAATGACAAACTTGTCAAGATATGGCCCACACACTCGGTTCATAAGGTCCATGAACACAGCTGGTGCGTTAGTCAATCCAAACGTTATAACCATAAACTCGTAATGACCATAACGCGTCCTAAAAGCAGTTTTTGGAATATCATTCTCCTTTTCTCGCATTTGATGATATCCAGAACGTAAATCGATTTTCGAATAAACCAACGAGCCTTGTAGTTGATCAAATAAGTCGTCAATTCTCGACAGTGGATAACGGTTTTTGAGGGTAAGTTTATTCAACTCTCTGTAGTCAATACACAACCTAAATGTACCATCCTCCTTCTTGACAAACAAAACAGGAGCTCCCCATGGTGATGTGCTTGGTCGATGAAACCACGTTCTAATAGTTCTTGCAGTTGGCTTTGCAGTTCTTTCATCTCGCTGGGTGCGAGTCTGTAAGGAGCACGAGCTATTGGTGCAGCTCCTAGTACAAGATATATTTGAAGTTCAACAGATCGATGTAGAGGTAGTCCCGGTAATTCTTTCGGAAATACATCGGGAAATTCTTTTGCGACGGGAACATCATTGATGCTCTTTTCTTCAGTTTGTACTTTCTCGACGTGTGCTAGAACAGCATAGCAACCTTTTCTTATTAGTTTTTGTGCCTTCAAATTACTAATAAGATGTAGCTTCGTGTTGCCCTTTTCTTCGTACACCATTAAGGGTTCTCCTTCTTCTCTTACAATGCGAATTGCATTTTTGTAACATACGATCTCTGCTTTCATCTCCTTCAGTCAGTCCATGCCAACTATTACATAAAAACTGCCTAACTCTACTGGTATCAAATCAATCTTAAATATTTCGCTACCCAGTTTAATTTCTCGATTCCGGCATATATAATCTGCCGAAATTAATTTACCGTTTGCTAATTCGAGTAAAAATTTACTATCCAACGGCGTCAATGGACAACTTAATTTAGCACAAAAATCTCTAATCATATAGCTTCTATCCGCACTCGAATCAAATAAAATTTAAGAAAATTTATTGTCAATAAGAAACGTACCCGTAACAAGCTCTGAGTCTTCCTGTGCCTCTGCCGCATTAATATTGAAAACTCTTCCGCGGCCTTGTCCATTAGTGTTCTCCTGGTTCGGGCAATTTCTAATAATGTGGCCTGGTTTTCCAGCAATTTCTAATAATGTGGCCTGGTTTTCCACATTTATAACAAACTACATTGGCATAACTTGCTCCGACACTACTTGCTCCGCTATTACTCATTCTGACACCATTTGTTCCTTTCGTTCTGTTAACCCCTGGTTCGTAGACCTCACACTTTGCCGCGCTATGACCATTTCTTTTACACTTGTTGCAAAATTTGGTGCAGAACCCCGAGTGATACTTTTCACACCTTTGGCATAGCTGCTTCTGATTGTTGTTGTTGTTGCGGTTGTTATTGTTGTTGGGATGATTGTTGTAGTAGTAGTTGTTGTTGTTGTTGTGCCGTTTGTTGTAGTTGCGATTGATGTTGCGATTGTTGGGATAGTTGTTGTTGTTTTGGTGACTCTTATCATCGTTTTCCTTCCACTTTCTTTTAACTAACTTCATGTTGGCCTCTTCGGCCGCCTGTTCTTTAATTCTTCCCTCAATCTGGTTCACTAGTTTATGAGCCATTCTACATGCCTTTTGTATGGAGGCAGGCTCGTGTGAACTTATATCTTCTTGGATTCTCTCCGGTAACCCTTTCACAAACGCGTCGATCTTCTCTTCCTCATCTTCGAACGCTCTCGGACACAATAGGCACAATTCTGTGAATCATCTTTCGTACGAAGTAATATCAAATCCCTGTGTTCGTAACCCTCTAAGTTCTGACTTGAGCTTATTGACCTCGGTTCTGGGACGGTACTTCTCGTTCATCAAGTGCTTGAATGCTGACCACGGTAGCGCGTAAGCAGCATCTTGTCCCACTTGCTCTAGATAGGTATTCCACCATGTTAACGCAATACCTGTGAAGGTATGCGTAGAGTACTTCACTTTGTCTCCTTCAGCACACTTACTTATGGCAAACACCGATTCAACTTTCTCGGTCCACCGTTTCAATCTGATTGGTCCTTCGGTCCCATCAAATTCTGAAGGCTTGCAGGCAGTGAAATGAAACAAAATAGTCAAATGAAACAATTTAATCATACAGAATATTAAGAGTAGTCAATAGTATCTCATAGCATAATATGAACTCATTTATAAAAGCTTTTTCTTCATATTAGCGTTTTATAAGTTTAAATTCGGGTACTACCTACCCGTTAAGTTCATACTTAGTAGCTAATATACAATTCAACTACTACAATTCCATATGAAAAACTGATTATAATAATATATCACATACAAATATTCTTCAAACTTACAACTTCGCTATATTACATATAACATGAAATATAGTACACTATGATACATGACAGTTTTGAAGATAAATCTAGTTAATACGCAAGTTGTTTAGCAAAGGAAATAAAGACATGTAATTCATAAGTCCAGAAACAAGTCATGCATTCTGGTTTTACTAAGACGACTTCCCATCCTTGGTCTTGTGGAAAATAACCGTTATAACCATTAGCTAGGCAGCATGTTGTAATGTCGTCAAAAGGACGAGGGTTTCGTAATGTCCAACAGCCCCATAATAATCTAAAAACCTTGTTTCTCACCCCAACTACTGAATCCGTCACTTGTGGGAAAGTTTTATTTAAAAGCTGCAATCCGATGTTCTTTTTCTCACTTTGGTAAGAAGCGAACATCACTAACCCGTAAGCATAACATGCTTCTTTATGTTGCATGTTAGAAGCTCTTTCTAATTCACGAAATCCTATGTTGGGATATGTTGAGTCAAAATAGGTTCTTAACCTGTAGCGTAAAATTGCATTTGGGTTCCCCACATTTAACGCTTTAAAGAAAACACGGCGTAACTTAAAGTCTCCCCAATGTGATATACCCCACCTATCAAAGGAAAGCCTTTTATAAACTAAGGCATTTCTGGAAAGTCTTTCAAATGTTTGACAAGTTAATTTTGCTATAACTAAATGTGCTGATGAATTCTGACCGACTCTAGATAAGATTTCCTCAATCATATCCTCTGGTAGGTCTTCTAAAACATTCAGTTGTCTACCCTTAACGTCCATTTTATTTTTATACTATAAAATAGACAAGGATTAGATTCGTAATAACAAACAATACAAGCAATTTTTACATAGAACATAAAAGTACAAGCACACTACAATACATTTATTACACAACATGCTCACACCCCTCTAATCTGAATCACTGGTTTCTTCTTCTTCGGACTTGGTTCTTTTTCCTAATCTTCTAGGGATATATGATGTTCCTCTAATTCCGCAGTGGAAATAGGAAAGAATAACCATGGATTTCATTACGAAATTGCCAAGGACTACAAGTAGTCATGATACTATTTGGGTGATAGTTGATCGTCTAACTAAATCAGCTCACTTTCTACCAATAAAGGAGACAGACAGTATGGAGAAATTAGCACACCTATATTTGAAGGAAGTAGTTTCCAGGCATGGTGTACCTATCTCCATCATATCTGATCGTGACACCCGATTCACATCACGTTTCTGGCAGTCATTACAAAAAGCATTGGGAACTCGATTAGATATGAGCACCGCTTATCACCCACAGACAGATGGTCAAAGTGAAAGAACAATACAAACATTGGAAGACATGTTACGGGCATGCGTGATTGACTTCGGAACCAGTTGGGATCGACACTTACCGTTGGCAGAATTTTCATACAATAACAGCTATCATACGAGCATCAACGCAGCGCCATTTGAAGCACTTTACGGTAGAAAGTGCAGATCTCCTATCTGTTGGAGTGAAGTAGGAGAAAGACAACTTACTGGACCAGAAATTATTCACGAAACCACCGAAAAGATCATTCAAATACAACAGCGATTGAAAACGGCCATGAGTCGCCAAAAGAGTTATGCTGATGTAAGAAGAAAACCGCTAGAATTTCAAGTGGGCGACAAAGTCATGTTGAAAGTGTCACCCTGGAAAGGCGTTGTACGATTCGGTAAACGAGGAAAGCTAAGTCCTAGGTACGTAGGACCCTTTGAAATCACCGAAAGAATTGGAGCAGTTGCTTATCGATTAAAGCTACCGCAAGAACTTAGTAGTGTTCACGACACATTTCACGTGTCAAATTTGAAGAAATGTTTAGCTGAAGAGGATGTCGTAATTCCTCTTGACGAAATACGAATCAATGATAAACTCCATTTTATCGAAGAACCTGTTGAAATCATGGACCATGAGGTCAAACAATTAAAACAAAGCAAAATACCGATAGTTAGGGTTCGTTGGAACGCAAGACGAGGACCCGAGTTTACTTGGGAACGTGAAGATCAGATGAAGCAAAAGTATCCACATTTGTTCACTGATATCGCTCATGAAACAGGTACCACTCAAAATTTCGGGACGAAATTTTCTTTAACGGGGAGGTACTGTGATGACCCGAAAATTTTTGACTTATTTAAACCAATTCTCTATACGATTTATTATTTTAACACGTTAAACAAAGTCTGTTAGATTGAGTCTCAAAATTTTAGAACTGTTACATATATACAATTACCTTTGACTACTCTCGACGATTCATGAACAATTATATGTATGTATATATATATGTACAAGTAAAAACGACTTTCCTACAGTAAAAATTACTTTGCTACAGTAAAACACAATTTGCTACAGTAAAACACTATTTGCTACAGTGAAACCGTATTTTGCTACAGTGCTACAGTGAAAACGAGTTTGCTACAGTGATTTGCTACAGTAAAACACTATTTGCTACAGTAAACACTATTTGCTACAGTAAACACTATTTGCTACAGTAAACACTATTTGATGTCGACGAACTAGCAAACAAAAACAGAAAAGGTGGCCATGCGATCGCATGGCAAAAACACTGAAAACTCATGCGATCGCTTGAGCTACAGTAAATCGAAAAGTACTATAAAAGGTCAGTTTTGCTCGACGAAATATTTCATAAATATATATGTACGTTATTTTATAATTATAATTATAATTTTAATTTTAATTTTAAGTTTAATAATAATAAAGTATATTCGAGGGTATTTTTAATTCGGGTTTCAAACCGTTTTAAAATAAGGAAATATTGGGTATTGTTCGGGGTATTGTTCTTGAATCCAAGACCAACCATACAGTCGTCTACCATCATTACGTCTACGCAATTTGCCTACAATATTGAATCGCAATATTGAACTGTGAGTTATAGTCTCCCTTTTTAAATGCTTTAAATATTTTTGGGCTGAGAATACATGCAATTTATTTTAAACGCAATAAGACACAAGTACATACAAAATTCTACACTGAGTTAAACCGAAAATCCCTTAGCTTTGGTAACTAGTAGCTGCCAGTACATAGGATATGGACTGGTGGGCGCGAATAATTGTATATGGATCCATAGGGCTTGACATCCCCGTCCGAGCTAGAGCGCTAGCCTTTCAACGGACGTATGTTATTTGAGTTTAAGACACGTTGGTTTGCGTGTATTAAAACGAATGGGGTAATTATCACTATAGCGTTAAGTTTAGTTACCAGGGTGCTCTGTTACGTAGAATCTATTGATAAACTTTTGATGAAATCTTGTGGTCTATCTTTATATATGTTTATGACTCGAGCAATTAAACCTATAACTCACCAACATCCGTGTTGACTTTTTAGCATGTTTTATTCTCAGGTCCTTAGAATGCTTCCGCTGTGATGTGCTTGTTGCCTGCATGGAGTCTCTCATGCTTTGTACAAAGTTTATTGCATTCAAAATAAAACTGCGTTGTGTAATAAATAATTGGACTGTGATGTCAACCTGTAAATTAAAGACTTATGTATTTTGGGGTTTTGCTTATACCTAAGCACTCGCCCACATGTTTATAACTTTCTATGTTTAGAAAGTCACTTATTTTAATGAATGCAATATTTTATCAAAACGTATCATATAGAGGTCAAAACCTCACTATGGAATCAATGATTAACGTGCCGCGTCAATAGCGATTTTGACGGGTCGTTACAGTGGGACTATAACTCACTTTCACAGATATTTCCTTCCTCGGAAATAAGACTTGGCCACGGGTCGATTCACGAACCTATACTAATATGTACATATATATCAAAGTATGATCAAAATATAATTACAACCATTTTTATTATGTTTTAAAGATTTGAGTGTATTAAGTCAGCTGTCCTCGTTAGTAACCTACAACTAGTTGTCCACAGTTAGTTGTACAGAAATAAATCGATATATATTATCTTGAATCAATCTACGACCCAGTGTATACACGTCTCAGGCTAGATCACAACTCAAAGTATATATATATTTTTGGAATCAACCTCAACCCTGTATAGCTAACTCCAACATTACTGCATATAGAGTGTCTATGGTTGTTCCAAATAATATATATACATGGGTCGATATGATATGTCAAAACATTTGCATACATGTCTATGGTATCCTAAGATTACATAATATATTAGAATACATGTATAATACAATATAAGTTAACTAGGATATGATTTGTATAGATTTGTTAAACATTTCCCGTAGCTAAAAAGATCAAAAATATCCAATCTTGTTTTACCCATAACTTCTTCATTTTAAATCCGTTTTGAGTGAATCAAATTGCTATGGTTTCATATTTAACTCTAATTTAAGAATACATACAGAAAAAGTATAGGTTTATAGTCAGAAATTTAAGTTACATGTCAATTACTAGAGAGGTAGTCAGTTCCGTTGAAAGAACGACATCTTGATGACCATTTTGAAAAACATACTTTCACTTTGAGTTTAACAAAGATTTTTGGATATAGTTTCATGTTCATATGAAAAATCATTTTCCCAGAAAAACAACTTTTAAATCAAAGTTTATCATAGTTTTTAATTATCCAAACCAAAACAGCCCCCGGTTTCACTACGACGGCGTATATCCGATTTTATGGTGTTCATCGTGTTTCCAGGTTTTAAATCATTAAGTTAGCATATCATATAGATATATAATATGTGTTTAGTTGATTTTAAAAGTCAAGTTAGAAGGATTAACTTTTGTTTGCGAACAAGTTTAGAATTAACTAAACTATGTTCTAGTGATTACAAGTTTAAACCTTCGAATAAGATAGCTTTATATGTATGAATTGAATGATGTTATGAACATCATTACTACCTCAAGTTTTCTGGATAAAACTACTGGAAATGAGAAAAATGGATCTAGCTTCAAAGGATCTTTGGATGGCTTGGAAGTTCTTGAAGCAGAATCATGACACGAAAACAGTTCAAGTAAGATTTTCACTCGAAATAAGATTGTTATAGTTGTAGAAATTGAATCAAAGTTTGAATATGAATATTAACTTGAATTAGAAAGATAACCTACTGTAAATAACAAAGGTTCCTTGATCTTAGATGATTACTTGGAATGGATTAGAAAGCTTGGAAGTAAACTTGCAAACTTGGTAGTATTCTTGATTTTTATGAAACTATACTTATGGAATTTATGAAGAACACTTAGAACTTGAAGATGGAACTTGAGAGAGATCAATTAGATGAAGAAAATTGAAGAATGAAAGTGTTTGTAGGTGTTTTTGGTCATTGGTATATGGATTAGATATAAAGGATGTGTAATTTTGTTTTCATGTAAATAAGTCATGAATGATTACTAATATTTTTGTAATTTTATGAGATATTTCATGCTAGTTACAAAATGATGGTTCCCACATGTGTTAGGTGACTCACATGGGCTGCTAAGAGCTGATCATTGGAGTATATATACCAATAGTGCATACATCTAAAAGTTGTGTATTGTACGAGTACAAATACGGGTGCATACGAGTAGAATTGTTGATGAAACTGAACGAGGATGTAATTGCAAACATTTTTGGTAAGTAGAAGTACTTTGATATGTGTCTTGAAGTCTTTCAAAAGTGTAAGAATACATATCAAAACACAACATGTATATACATTCTAATGGAGTCGTTAAGTCTTCGTTAGTCGTTACATGTAAGTGTTGTTTTGAAACCTTTAAGTTAACGATCTCAATTAATGTTGTTAACCCAATGTTTATTATATCAAATGAGATGTTAAATTATTATATTATCATGATATTATAATGTATGAATATCTCTTAGTATGATATATACATTAAAATATCGTTACAACGATAATCGTTACATATAAGTCTCGTTTCGTAATTCTTGAGTTAGTAGTCTTGTTTTTACATATGTAGTTCATTGTTAACACACTTAATGATATATTTAAATATCATTTTATCATGTTAAATATAGTGTATCAATATCTTAATATGATACATATGTATTTAGTAGACGTTATCATAACGATAATAGTTATATATATCATTTCGAGTTTCTTAACTTAGTAATCTCATTTCTTATGTATATCACACATTGTTAATATATTTAGTAAGATACTTACTCATCATAATCTTATGTCAACCATAATGAGTATAGTTGATGATTGTGGAATCATATTCGAATAATGTGACATATTAATTGTGAATTTATATATCTCTCGGGTATTACCTACCCGTTAAAAAAATTTCACAATTAATATTTTGTACAAAAGAATTTTATTACAGTCTCTATGAAAATATATATGTGTATATTTTCTTCAGATGTAACATAGATTTAATGAGTTAATATCATATTAAGCTCATTTAATTTTTAACGAAAACTAAGAATGAATAACCTCTAACATTAGAGATTACATAATCTTCAAAGAGTATTTCACTACTGTGATTAATACTTCATTATTCATTCGTATTGATATTTCTATAGTGAATCATGTTGATGCTCATAGAACTCCTGCTAACTTCATAAGATACGAATGATGTTTCTTAGAAAGTTTCGAGTATATCAAAAATGTAAAATCAAACATGTAATTGAATAATACACTTGGATTATTATGAAACAGAATTCATTGTGTTGAAACAGAGATTGTGGTTAACGATAGTTAAGTCATTGACGAAGGATGTACATCATAGCATATTAATAATATGAATTAACCGAGTAGTTAAGATTCACACATAATAGCTTAGTACGGGAAGGTTTATTATGGTTTAAAAATTTATATATATAAGATATACATACAAATCCTTCAGTGGAAATGAGTTAATATTTCATAACTCGTTATTTTGATATACCTATTGGTGATTGTGTTGTCGATATCGTTGGTGGTTATGTAATTGATGGAGCTTGTAGTGTTACAGGTGTTGCTGGTGTTGATAATACTGACGGTAATGCTGGCGGTACTGTTGATGTTGCTGGTAAAACAAGTCTAGCTTGTAAATCGTGTACCATTCCGGTCAGGGTTTCCTTTTATCATTTCGGTCCACTCATCTGATTTATGGTTAGGGCTAGAATAGATAATCTCTAAGACTTTAGAGATTACATAATCGCCGCAGAATATTTCTCTAATGAAGTTATGAATCAATACTTCATCGATTATTGTTGTTGGTACTCCTTGGTGAGTATGACATTGATGCTCGTGGGACAGTTTATGAGGTTGAAGCATGGGATGTGGATGTTGTTGGTGGTGGTAATAGTTCTGTTGACGTTGTTGATGGTGGTATTATTGATGTCGGTGATGCTGCTGGTGCTCGTAACCTTTTCACCATATCCTCCAACGCCACTACTCGAGCGTGAAGCTCATTGACTTCTTCTATTACACCGGGATGATCGGTGGTTCGAACGAGCGGATGAATAAAATCCAGAATTTGAGATAATATGTAGTCGTGACGAGATATTCTGGAAATGAGAGAGAAAATGGTGTCTCGAACAGGTTCGCCGGTAAGTGCTTCAGGTTCTTCGCCAAGAGGGCAATGTGGTGGATGGAAAGGATCGTCTTTTTCTTGTCTCCATTGGTTTAGTCGGCTACGAACCCATCCCTAATCCATCCAGAATAGATGATGGCTAATTGGTTGATCCATTCCGGTCACACTGCTCTCGGAGCTCGAGTGAAACTCCATATCGGAATTCGAGGGACTTGAACTAGTGGTGAGTTTCATTTCGTACGATTGAATAAAGGATTTTTCAATACAAAATGATTTTCGGCTATCGGATGATTTTCTAATTACATAGAATATCTATATATATAAAACAAAAGATTTCGTAGATTACGGAGGAATTTACGGAATATGTTAGGCAAAGTCTACAGTAACAGATACGCTAAGGTATGAATTAGCAGATACGCTAAGATATGAATTTTGTCTATACATTATTCATGCAATTAATGCAGTAACATTATTCATGCAATTAATGCAGTTATCTTATTAAAATCACGAGGAAAATATTGTAAAGCATGATTGAAAATCAAATAGGAATGTCCACTAATATTTGTCTAGTACTCGATAATTGGCATTTTGTTCTTACTTGTAAATCACTTTACCATTTATTCCAAATACCATTAAAAAGGAAAGGTTTCCTAAATCAAAGTGGACCTCTTAATAGAGACTTGTAATCATACAATGTATCTGATAAATCAATCATTTGATATTATCTTCTAATTCCATCGATAACCATATTGAAACAAATACGTTTATGTAAAGTATTATACGTTTAATACTTTGTTAATATTCCCAAGTTATTATATATACATATACCTATATATACATAATCATGTCCAATTAAATAATGGTTCGTGAATCGTCAGAATTTGGTCGAGGTTAAATGAATGTATGAACATAGTTTAAAATTCTTGAGATTCAACTTAACAAACTTTGCTTATCGTGTCGGAATAATATAAAAATAAAGTTTAAATCTGATTAGAAATTTTCCGGGTTGTCACATCCTTGTCTTCCAATAAGAGGACCCGGACCCTGTTTGTTGCTGTTATATGTAGGTGGTTTGCGTGTCACGTATGATGTGGACTTTTAGTTTAGATGATTGTAGCCGTAGTAAGACCTTGAGGAATCGCTTTTCCTACCATAGACTAATGTGAGTTGGTGGTGACCTTTAGGAAGTAAGTTTGAATGGAGTTTTCCATGTAGTCTTGACTGAAAATAGGAAAACTGTGTTTTGTCATTATGTGAGGAGTATTATTAGCCTGAAAGTACTGTTGCAGGATTTGACTAGCTAGGTAGGACCTGTAGAGTTGTCCTGAAAAGTAGTTGATTTTTGTGAATTGATGTGACTCATTAGATGTCAGTATAGGAGATGTTCGTTTAGTGACTATCTTGGAAGTAGAGAAGACCTTAACAGGAATAGGAGTTCAGTTCAAGCTTAATTATGATGAATCTTGATTAGGTCGGGAGACGTGATTAGAATAATGATCATATTATTGTTAGGGTAGGATCATTCATCTGGTAGTTCGATAGTGACTGTTGTGAATATTTTGTCTTTCGAAGATTTGAATGTAAGGTCAAGGACGGGCGATAATAGTATTTGCAAATAAGATAATGTAAGTAGGTATAGTTTATTAGATGTTGGATCAGATTTACAAATGTGGTTGCTAAAGAGGATTTAGTAGAATTAAGATCGAACTAGAACCGAGTTAGGTGTTTTCTTTCAAGAATTTTGCGGTTTTGATAGTCTTAGATTGTAAAATCTATTAGCTGGGGGATATAGTGGAAATTTATAACTACCGGTGACTTGAGAAATAGACTGTGTTGTATCGTTGAACTCGATTAAGATCTTGATCCGAAATACTCGAAACGAAAGTGTGATTTAGAATGATGTATTACGTCTGGCCAACGCAAAATACATTGTAGTAAATCATACAGTAGTTTCGAGAGTCGGAAGAGATGTAACAAGTGTTAGATTGGATGTTGTTTGACGATTAATGCGATTTTCGATGACTGTTGAACGAGAGTTGACTTTTCCGACATAGTAATACTAGTTGAACAATATCTGGACCCAGGCTATTGATGATCGAATAAGCTTTATTTTTGAGTTCTGATGAAGTTCTAAGCAAATTAAAGACGATGTAGAGATAGTTTTAGCGGTGTCAAACACGTGTATTGATGTCATTTGACGGACTTAATTGCTAGATGGATGTTTATTGTTATGTTAGTGGATATCATTGACTTGAAATCCATGTTCGAATGATTAATGTTGGTTTAATATTGCATTTGTAAGTGTTTCTTCTAATGATGATATGAATAAAGCCATGCTTTAAGTGATGAATTTTGGGTAAGTATCGACCTAGATGAGTGATTTATGAGAAAACTCTTAAATAATGAGTTTGAACTAGATATTTATCTGCAGATATCAGGTTGTTTTATTGTGATCAGTGTTGACCTAGCTTTAAATTCTTTGAAGAATTGGATATTTTTCTTTGGGTTTAGAGGATAGTGTTAGTCTTTGACCTGTGACACAGACCTAAGTAATACTGAAAATTCAATGAAAATGATTTAGGAAATAACCCTAAGACGAAATTGATCGATATAAAGTGGTGAGTCGATAACGTTATTTAGTAACTCTAGTATGTGTTGTACCTAGGCCCTGTGTAATTCATGGTTAAGGGGGTTAAATTTGTTGATTCTGATAGAATTTTAACTAAGTGATCATCTTTCTGATGTAACTGTAGCAATGTTGGGCATGGGTATTGATGTTACTTGAGGGAATTAACACTTGTATAATTACTTCTGGAATGTGAGGACGATTATTCTTTACTCAAGATTTGTGATGTAATGATTGAATTGACTTAAAACTTGGGTTGGTAATCATTTCTACTATGATTGAGTTGATCAGAAACATGATTTAGTCAATGAATTATTGGGTGAATATCGACACGGTTGAGTGAATTTGGATGAAATTCTTAAATAACGGGTATTGAATTACAGAATTTGGGTAATTTTAGTGTAATCCGAGTTGACTTAGCAATACAGTATGATTGGAATTAGCTAATCATGCAGTTAAAGGTTAGTAATAAATATTTACTGGTTATTTGTACTATGATGATTTGGAAATCTAGTGGAAATGACTTAGAGTTAACTTCAAAAACGATATTGACTCATAAAAAGTGGCAGATCGTTAGCAGTGATTTGTGACATTAGTGCATTAATCTAGTCATGAAATGACTTATCTAATGGAATCCATGAGACTGACGATGGAACAAGGTGATTGACCTAAGTTATTTTGTGTTCATGAACAAAATTATGTGTGACTGACAGTGACTGATTGATGACTTATTAACCCTTTCAGTTTGGGATTCGCACGGAATTTAACTCATTCAGTTTTTGGATAGTGACAGATTTACAGTATTGAATTACTTTTTGCAAGTGGTGAGGATGATGATTTAGACTAGAGGGTAGGGAAGGATTCGAGTATTCGTATAGTATAAGTATAACTTGCAGACCGATGTATAGCGGGTATTTGATTAGAGGGTTAGTAGTCTTATCAAACTATTGTGTTTGACTTTGGATCAGTGAGCTTTCATTTGACCTATGAGAATGGAATGAACTTTGTAACACTTGTGACCGCAAGACGTGACATGACTTAGGTCACGTGGTCGCTCGTTGTGGTGGTTTGTAGTACCCATGACCTTTGTTGACTTTGGCTGACCAGATTTCAAGGACGGAATCTCTTTAAGGGGGTAGATTTGTAACATCCTATAATCGGACCTAGGAGAAATGACCATTTTACCCTTAAGTATGGCGTAGCAAGTGATTTTAATAATTATATATTTATAATTATTTGTGTATTTGGTTAAGACCAGTTTGTGACAAGGGTCACATAACATGTTTGTTTATTTAAATTGGACTTCGTTTGGGTCGCCAAACTGCGTACGAAAGAATTCAGATAACTGATAAATACCCGTGTATTATGAGGTATGGGTTCATAACCCATTTATATACTTGTTTTTGGATCATTCCATCCATTTTGCTCAATTTAGAAAAACTCACACTCGTACCTAACTTCTTTAACACTTGAAACCCTAATTGATTCAAGTTAGAGTTTGGATTAAGAAGCTTTAGGGACTGATTTCTATCATCCTTGTAATCATTAAACCAGGTTTGCTTGCTTGAATCATTGCTTTAATACTTGTTAAATGGGTTTTTATGTTCTTGAGTAAAATTATGAATTTAGTGCTTGATTCTTGATCTTAAGTGTTAGTTATGCTCAATTGTTGTTAGAAATAGCTTCTATATAGTTTATATGTTGTTTTTGAAGTGGTTTTGGTGTTAGATCTTGCAAAAATCGTGATTTGGGGTTAAAAAAGCGAAAACAGTGAGCTAGACTGTTCTAACAGCTCCCACACTTTTGACAGTTCAACCACGCGGTTGATCACGCGTTTGAGGGCTCAACCACACGGTTGAGGGCTCAACCGTACGGTTGAGGGCTCAACCACGCGGTTGAGCATGGTCAGCTTTTGGTAAAATTAAAAAGGGCATAACTTTCAAACCGTAACTCCGTTTTTATGAATAAAATATCATTGGAATCATAATAAAGAGTACTTTATGATGGTAATTTTTTAGGAAGCTAGATCAAACTTTATTTTGATCAGAAAAAGGGGTTTTAGCGTGTATGTCTGTTTTGCACGCACTTATATGACGTTAGTGAATGGAATTAGGTTGTAGACTTATCCAATGATGATTATAATATGTTATGACTTGGTTTAATGTTGTTATGGAGTATATGTATATGTATATAAGTGTATATATGTGTGTGTAGATATATATATATATATATATACATATATATATATATATATATATATATATATATATATATATATATATATATATATATATATATATATATATATATATACATATATATATATATACATATATATATATATACATATATATATATATATATATATATACACACATATATATATATCTACACACACATATATACACTTATATATATCCACACACTTATATATATATATATATACACTTATATATATCCACACACTTATATATATATATATATATATATATATATATATATATATATATATATATATATATATATATATATATATAGGGGTAGGATCAAGAGGGAAGTAACCATTCGGGGGAAGCGGGGGGAAGCAAAAACTTTTTTTTTTTCGTTTTTTGAAAAAACTTTGTTCACGAATATTATAGATGAGATGAAAATATGAACATTTAGTAGAGACACTTTGTGATAAATGTTTTTATTTTGGCGGGAAAATGCTCGAAGAAGTATATAACAATTATCGTGTTTTTCGAGCATATGTTGAGGTTTTAGCTATTGGGGTTTAGATATTAGGGTTTAGATATTAGGGTTTATAGGGTTTAGATATTAGGGTTTAGAAATTTAGGGTTTAGGGTTTAGATTTAGGGTTTAGATTTAGGATTTAGATTGAGTTTTTAACACGAACGGTTTAGAGTTTAGGGTTTAGGGTTTAGGGTTTGGTGTTTTGGGTTTATTCCATAAACCCTAAACTCTAAATCGGGCTAAATTTTACTTCACAAAACATGAAAAAAAAAGACTTTCATATTCTTCACGAACAATATTATCTTGAATGTTATTTTTGTCGATCGTTTTCCCGCATAAATAATGACATTCATCAAGAAGTGTCTTTTCTAAATGTTCATATTTTCGTGTGATCTTGATGCCGGAAAAAAAAATCCAAAAAAAACGAAAAAAAAAAATTTTTTGCTTCCCCCCGCTTCCCCCCCGATTGGTTACTTCCCCATTGATCCTGCCCCTATATATATATATATATATATATATATATATATATATATATATGTATGTGTGTGTGTGTGTGTGTGTGTGTGTGTGTGTGTGTGTGTGTGTGTGTATGCACATTGTGATTGTGATATTGTTAGTATTTGGAATATGATTTACTAACTTGTGAGTATTGTTTTCAGGTTATACAGATGAGGAGAAGACTCGGTGATATTAGACTACCGAGTGATGCCGGTATCGGTGAGTGGGACTAACTGGAGTATATAGTATAGAGTAGCATGTTATATTATGATTGTCATGCTTGTTAGATATACTTGCTACTACGGTTAGTAAGTATGTTGTGATGACTGCATGTTAGCTGATGTTTGTCTACTGGAGCCCAGTGCGTTCCTATTGTGTGGTAGCCTCGGTAGGAGAGATCAACCTGTAGGTTAGGTTCCTCATGTGGTAGCCTAGATAATCGTGGTGTATATATGTGTGAATGACGCGTCTGTCGCGTGTGGAGTATATATATACAACACGGTGGTAGAGGAACTTCTGGTAAGCCCCAGTCCGATCAACTGGTGGTTAATGGTTTGGCCGAGCCGCCAGAGTCTCTATAGACGGCACTTGGGTGATGTTTATGTGTTAGATTATGTGACATGATTAGTATGACGGTTCATGTATACTATTACCTGTAGTTAGTTGCACTCACTTAGCTTCGTGCTAACCCCTCCTCTTCCCTGCAGGTTGACTGTTGCATACTTGTTAGATTTTAGGGAGACGGATTGTTGGGAGATATGTTTGACGAGTCAAAACTCTGATGTCGCGTCTTTTCTATTAAAGATGTATTAATGTTTTAATATAACACCCGGTCATTTATTTATTAACGTGTTTATTATTAACGGGATTATATATATATATATATATATATATATATATATATATATATATATATATATATATATATATATATATATATATATATATATATATATATATATATCTGTAAATTGGCCTTTCGCAGTATTTAAAAAAAAATCTGGGGTGTTATATTTTAGGTAAAAGAGCTGTCAGTATATGTTGATTCACAGTTGGTTGCAAATCAATTCAACGAGATATTTGAAGCACACAATGAGTCAATGCAAAAGTATCTGAAACTTGTGCAAGAACTTGCGATAGACTTCGATATATTCCAGATAATGCAGGTTCCAAGAACACTGAATAAAAAGGCGGATGCGGTGAGTAAGCTGGCTGCCTTAACGTTCAGCCATTTCAAAAAAGAAATTTGGGTGGAGGAAGTGAAAGTTAAATCCATTGATACAGACGGCATATCTGCCGCAGTCGAAGAAGATGAACCAAGTTAGATGACACCGATAGTGGAAATTTTGAACACTGGAACATTGCCAATAGATTCAACGGAGGCAAGGAAAATTAAAATGAAAGCACCAATGTATTTGCTACATAAAGGCATTCTATATAGAAAATCTTTTTTGGGACCTCATTTGAGGTGTCTTAATCCAACTCAAGCAGAATCAATTATACGGGAAGTGCATGAAGGTGTTGGGATTTAACATGTTTCAAAAGACTTAAAACCCATTTAAGAAACAAACTTTGCGGAAGCGTGTAAAACCGATTACAAACAAGTTATTCTTTAACCGATTAAAGTCAAATCCCAAATCGGATCAAGTTGTGAAATATGCTTACAAACTACAAGTAGGTTAAGAGATTATACCTACTCCAAGTTAGGAGGTAACGAAGAAGATGATGATGAAGACATGTTCCGAACGGACAAAACCTCAAGTTGTAATACCCCAAGCTTGACACCAACACCTTCTTGAGTTTCGTTAGGATTTCTACACTTGAAATTACCCTTTTGAAACTCAAAAGAACCCTTTCTTTTTCTCTCTAAATTTTGGCCAGCCTCATGGTGAAAGGGAGAGAGAGTTTTTTTTTTTAAAATGTCTTGATATGTGTTTTGCATGTGTATCTAGTCCAAAAATAAGGCTTGGTACATATGCATGTGGAAATGGGAAAAGTAGCCAATGAAAGGAGTCTTGGACATGCAAAACATCCCTTCCCAATGCCACTACCAAATTTATAAAATACTTTTATAAAATTAGATTTTATAAAATATATTTTATAAACTTCCAATATATATGTTATGTATACTTTATTTATAAAACCCATTTTATAAAATGTAACATAACTTAATTAATTATTTAACCAATAAATAATTAAATCCGGATTATATATAAATTATTCCATAATTTATATATATACATATCAAGTGATTTAAGAAAACCATTTTTCTTATAATTCAAGTGTCGTGTATTATAATCAATGAACCAATCGCTAAGATTAAATACGAATAAGGTGTCGGTAAGCTTGTTATTGGGTATGACCCGACTTGGATCAAAACATACTAGCCACATTAATTTAATATGTCTCTCGGGCATACGAAATACCTTCAATCTCCCACTTGCACGAGAAACATAGGAAATTAATGCAAGTGATGGATACCACCTAACGACCGTCCATCACCCCCAATATGTTTTGACTTTGTGCCATTCAATAACATCATCCCTTTCGAGATCCCAACTCGAACATGAAATAGGTGAATCTTTAATTACATCCTTTTGTCCTAGATGTCATGTTAAATCCAAGAGACACGGAGTGATCACTCTCTTCTAGAATTAACTTTATCAAGCCTTAGACATCTGACTCTCAACGAATAAGAGGGACAAATTCCATCTTGACTACATACATCCTAAATATATACCTTGTATCATACCTGAGCTCTTCCTTATGAACTACCATATTTCAGAATAGCGAAGGAAAGAATCAAGGCACAATACTTGGTAAATATCTGAACCCAATATGTATCTCAGGTCAGAGGATACAATGACATTCGCCTTTACTCAAGATTACATGTGATCAACCACAAAGGTTCCGTTCGTAAATCTTGAGAGCGGGTCTTCCAATATTTGTATCCCACAAATATTTATGAACCTTGGTAGCAACCTTGCCCCACATTCAACCTGAATGTATACCAATCCAAGTTCATAATAGTCTAAACCTCACACTTGTTCCCACAAATGTGATCGACTACGGAATTTAGAATAATAGCTTATTCATGGATAAAATATGCAAAATAGGAACCTGACTCAATATAACTAACACCATAGTTATATTAATGAGTTTGAACCACTTCGTTCCGTTACAATACTTAAAACAGATCATGACCAATTACTAGAATATCAAAGCCCTAATGCACAAACATGTCCCTCATGTTTTGCTCTATGTAAGAGCTTCGTGAGTGGATCCGCTATATTAAGATCTGTGTGAACTTTGCGAATACATATCTTTCCCTTTTCAACATCATCCCTTATGTAGTTGAATCTCTGCTCAATGTGACGGGTCTTTTGGTGAGCACGAGGTTCCTTGATTTGAGCAATCGCACCCTCATTGTCACAAAAGATCTCAAGAGGATCCTGAATGGAAGGGACCACTCCTAAGTCATCGATGAATTTCTTCATCCATGCAGCTTCCTGAGCTGCCAATGAGGTGGCAATGTACTCTGACTCTGTAGTGGATAATGCAACAACATCCTGTTTTGAACTCTTCCAAGAGACCGCACCTCCATTTAACATGAAGACAAAACCAGATTGTGATTGAGAATCATCTCGATCAGTTTGGAAGCTCGCGTTCACGTAACCTTTTACTGCGGGTTCATCCTCACCAGACCCGTATATGAGAAACATATCCTTAGTCCTCCTAAGGTATTTCAATATACTTTTAACCGCAATCCAATGATTGTTTCCAGGGTTATTTTAGTATCTACTTGTCAAGCTAAGAGCACATGACACATCCAGTCTAGTGCATATCATTGCATACATGATTGACCTAAGAGCAGACGCGTATGGGACATTCTTCATTCTTTCTTGTTCATCTTTTGTGGTGGGGCACTGAGATGAACTGAGAAGTGTTCCTCTTTGAATAGGTACCAAACTTTTCTTAGAGTTCTCCATCTTGAACCTCTTCAAGACCTTTTCAATGTATGCACTTTGATTCAAACCTATCAATTTCTTGGATCTATCCCTGTAGATCCCAATCCCCAAAATGTATTGTGCTTCTCCAAGATCCTTAATGGAGAAGCATCTACTTAGCCAAGTTTTGACACCTTGTATTTGCGGAATATCATTTCTAAGTAATAATATATCATCCACATATAGTACAAGGAACATGATAGTGCTCCCACTAGCTTTCTTGTATACACAAGCTTCATCACCATTTTTAATGAAGCCTAATTTCTTGGCCTCCTCATTAAAACGATGATTCCACATTCTAGATGCTTGTTTCAATCCGTAGATTGACTTTTTTAACTTACATACTTTGTTAGGATATTTTGGATCAACAAAACCTTCAGGCTGAACCATATAGACATCTTCCTCAAGATATCCATTTAGGAAAGCGGTCTTGACATCCATTTGCCATATCTCGTAATCATAATGGGCAGCAATGGCAAATAATATCCTGATAGACTTTAGCATTGCCACAGGTGAAAAAGTTTCATCACAGTCAACCCCTTGAGTTTGAGTGAAGGCTTTTGCTACAAGTCTAGCTTTATATGTATCCAAGTTTCCATCCATGTCGGTTTTCTTCTTGAAAAGCCATTTACAATCAACTAACTTAGAGCCAGTCGGTTGTACAACCAGTTCCCAAACATGGTTGTCATACATGGATTGCATCTCAGCGTTCATGGCTTCCTGCCATTTATCTATATCAATCCGTGATAAAGCATCTTGGTAGTTGGTTGGTGTAACGACCCGACCAAAACCGTTATTGACGGCGTCGTTAACTTAGGTCCCGTTGCGTGGTCGTAGTCTCTATATGAGACTCGTTTGACCAAAATTATGTCGCGTTCGTTTAAAAGGGTACAAGACTTGCAAGTTTAGTTTACAAAACCGTTCGACAACAAGTCTAAGTTTACAAAAGTCATAAAGTATAAATGAAATAACTTGCGACATAATTAGTTGAAAAACACAGTTGCTATAAATAGCGTAAGTATGTAAACAAAAGTGTGAATCCAAAAGTGCTATCCCTAGCGTTTGTATGTATGTATGCTTGACCCCAAGCAAGAAATCAGAGTGTATGCATGTATGCTCGACTCCAAGCAAGTATGAGTGTACGCGGAAGCATGTATCAAATAGCCAAGTATGAACCTGAGAAACATATAGAAAACTGTCAACGAAAAACGTTGGTGAAATCATAGGTGTATTAATAAAAGTTATATTTTGAACCACAAGATTTAGTATTTCCATAAATTGATCATCCAAAAGTTGCATTCCAAAAGTTGGTTCGCGAGCACCCAATTATCAAGACTTAACGTTTCCTTCCATAGAACCCCATCACAATAGTGTTAGAACATACACTGTTTCCCGAAAATATATTTCATCCGTAGACGGTAGCGAACCGTCCGTAATGAGGGTTTGTCAAACCCGTATGGCCACACAATATAAGTTCTCGCTTACACCCTGCAAGTGTAACTAATGATAATCGAATTGAGGATTTTTGTTCTAACTCGCTGTGGAATGTTTGTTTTCCTTGTACTTGTGTTCAAAGTATAAAAGCAAGTAGTACAAAATGTAACAAAGTATATGTTTCTCAGCCCACAATTTAAAGTATAAAAAGTTGTTGAAAAGGTGGGACTATGATCTCACCTCGAGTGCACGAGTATAAAAGTACTTCACAAAGTAAACGTGTGCATGAAAGTTGCTTAGCCTTGACCTAAACAAGTAAGTTGTATCAATTAACCGGTTACGATACAAGGTCGGGTGAAATGTGTTCAATTAGTCCTATGGCTCGTTACGACTCGATTAAGTATAGCATGTGAATCACGTTGTCAAGTTTCATACAAGAAACAAGTATAAAAGCATGTTAGAATGATTGTATAAAAGTTTGGTTAAGTTTGACTAAAAGTCAAACTTGGTCAAAGTCAACGAAAAAGTCAACACGTTCGGGTTCGGTCCCGAACTATTTTTCTGAGGTTTTTATTCATATATAAGCATATTAGAACAAGTTTCATGTGAATCGGAGGTCGGTAGCTAGTCAAACATTTCGCGTGAAATGTGACAAAGTGAGCAGAATCTGGCCAGGCCAATCCGCGCGCCGCGCGGGGATGGGGCGCGCCGCGCCACTACCTGGCCAGAGAATTCTGGTCAGTTTTCAAAGTATGCACGAACCAAAACACAAACAATCACATTTTATGATCCGCAAACAATTAGAACATGTATTTTATATCATCGGAAAGCTATTGCGACAAGGAATACAACTAACCACATATCATTAATCAAAAACATCATTTACAATAACCGAAAACTCGTCAATTGATCAAGAAAGGTTTATTTTCAAAGTTTCAAGTTCGTAAAACGTATTTTATGATTCGGGAATCCAATTTACACATACGATATGCCGTTTCGAAGGTAATTAAGCATACATTACAACTAATCACTAACAATTAACATTCCATGGCATTCAAGCATCCAAAAGTTCATGTCAAGAACTATCAAACCCTAGTCAAACATCACAAAATCATTAATCGGGTTTTTGAAGTTTTCTTAATCAACCTACACATCCAAATGTGGCTAATGATACTAGTAACACAATTAAAACATGCACTTTAACAATCTAACAACATTAACTCATCCAAAATCAAGGATTAAGCACACCCATTTCAAGTTCATGCTAGTTACTCCAAAAACAACAAATCGAGCAAACCAAACATATATTCATGTTACACACGAGCCATAGACACTAACTAACACGATTTCAAGTATATAAAACGAATTTAGAGAAATTTAGTGTTTTAGAAATGTTACCCAAAATGGATGAAATTGGTACCAAATCGAAGAGGATGATGAGAGGATCCCGAATATGTAATTTGTTTTGAAGTTTGCTTCCCGATCCGAATTTAGATGATGAATTATGTTTGTGTTCTTGAGAGAAAAAAAGAAAGAAAGAGAGAGATGGAGGGATGATGGAAATGGTGGAAAAATGGGTTGACTAGTTGACCTAGTCAACTAGTTTGCCCATTTGGCAACTCCGGTCCCTCGAGTTTCAAAGCGGGTGCGGGATTTAACCGATCGAATATTTTTAAAACGCTCGAGTAAACGGGTGATGTCAAAATTAAATAGCGGGAATATAATGAACGTTACTCACGGAAACTATTAATTTAAATACGAAAGATTATGTTGTAAGGGTTTAAATCGAAATTCTGTCCGTGTAACGCTACGCTATTTTTAATCACTGTAAGTTATGGTTAATGTTATTTTTAAATTAATGTCTCGTAGCTAAGTTATTATTATGCTTATTTAATGCCGAAGTAATCGTGATGTTGGGCTAAATACTAAAATTGGGTAATTGAACTTTGGACCATAATTGGGGTTTGGATAAAAGAACGACACTTGTGGAAATTAGACTATGGGCTATTAATGGGTTTTATATTAACTAAATGATACCTCGTTGATTTAATATATAGACTTATAATTTGACGTATTTATATATAACCACATACGCTTGACTGGGTACGGTGGGCGGGATATCTATAAATACCAATAATTGTTCATTTTACCGGACAAGGAACTTAATTAATAGTTAATAGACTTGTTGAAACATGGGTGGATTACATTCAAGGGTAATTGGTGTAATTGTTAACAAAGTAGTAAAACCTTGGTCTACACGCAGTTGATAACCTGGTGTATTCATTAAACAAAGTATTAAGACCTTGTTACAATTCGAATCCCCAATTAGTTGGAATATTTGACTTCGGGAATAAGAATAATTTGACGAAGACTTTCGCACTTTATGATTATGACTGATGGACTATTATGGACAAATCCGTATAGACATATCGAATAATCCAGGACAAATGACAATTAACCCATGGTAATAAAACTAAAATCAACACGTCAAACATCATGATTACGGAAGTTTAAATAAGCATAATTTATATATTTCATATTTAATTGCACTTTTAATTATTTTATTTAATTGCACTTTTAATTATCGCACTTTTATTTTTTGTCATTATATTTAACTGCACTTTTAATTATCGTACTCTTTAATTATCGCAATTTTATTTTATCGCACTTTTATTTATCGCAATTTCATTATCGTTATTTACTTTACGCTTTAAATTAAGTTATATTTATTTTTAATATTATACATTAGATTTAACTGCGACTAAAGTTTTAAAAATCGACAAACCGGTCATTAAACGGTAAAAACCCCCTTTTATAATAAGAATACTACTTATATATATTTTTGTATTTTTACAATTATAAGTTAAAAATATAGCGTTAAGCTTGTTTAAAAGATCCCTGTGGAACGAACCGGACTTACTAAAAACTACACTACTGTACGATTAGGTACACTGCCTATAAGTGTTGTAGCAAAGTTTAGGTATATCCATTCTATAAATAAATAAATATCTTGTGTAAAATTGTATCGTATTTAATAGTATTTCCTTGTAAAAATTAATACTATTTCCTAGTACACCTCGCACACATCAAGTATTTTTGGCGACGCTACCGGGGAGAATTGCTTAAACGCCGGAAGCGAAACGCTATATATATAAAAAAAAAGATTTTTATTAATTTTTAGTTTACTTTTATAAAAATACGCTTTTGTAAAAATACGTTTTAAATATTCAAAAATATAAAAACAAAAACAAAAAATATATATATATTTAAGAGTTTGTTAAATATATAAGTTTTATAAAGTTTCTTTATTTTTATTTTAGTTTGTAAAAATATAAGTTTTATATAAATATTTTTATTTAAACAGAAAACAGAAAAAAATATATATATAAACCTCCAGGCCCGTTACTGTAGCAGCCCAGCATTTGGCCTGAATCTGCAGGTCATGCGACCGCAGGAAAACATAACTAGAACTCCATGCGATCGCATGGAGTGATTTGACAGGCCCGGTACATCTGATCCATCGAATTAGGGTTTTAATTAATATTAATTATTAATATAAACCCTAATTAGGGTTTAGTTTTTAATTATTTGTTTTAAGTTTTTTAATTTATTTGTATTTTTAAGTGTAATTAGTTTTAATAAATTATAAAATTAATAGTTTTATAAAATAAATAATATAAAAATAATATTTTTATAAAAATTGTACTTTTTGCAACTTTAAGATTATTTTATATTTTGTATCTTTTTATTTGTTTTAGTATAATATTTGTATTTTTCGCTCGTATTTAGTTTTAAGTCATAGTTTTTGCCGTAGTTTTTTTTATTTCTAGATTTTTAGGCTTTGCCGTAAAATTCCTTAAGTGCTTTTTCTTTAGACTAAGATTTAAGTGCTTTAGAATTTTGCGACGCCGTTTTTTTTTTATATTTTAGTACCTTTTTAAGTTATTGCCATTTGGGATATAGTATTTCTCTAAGCTTTAATATTTTTAGATGCAACTTTTAATTCTTAGTTTTTAGTTCCTTTTTAAGTTTCGACGCGCTACTTTCTTATTTTTATTTTTCGACCTTTTATTTTTTGACGTTTTTCCGACGCGCTCTTTTTCTTTCTTATTTTTCGCCACTCTAGTTTTTAGGACTTAGATTTTTTCTATTTCTTCTCTAAAATTTCTTTAAATTTCGACGAAAAATTATTTTAAGTGGTTGAATTGATAGACATCCAAATTTTCTGTTTCGTAGTAATAGTTGGATTTGTTAGTGGCTGAGTTGTGAGCTTCCGATTTAAAGGGTTCTGGCTTCCTGCTGCATCTATTGGCTATTCGAAACGTGAGCAAAAGCAGAAAAGTCTATTAATTTGATAATTTATATAACTTTTATCTTTTATAACTAATAGGATATTCAGTGAATGCACCGAGCAAATCGTTCACCACCTTTTGTACGTTCACCACCTGTAACTCGATCAAGACATCTAGCAAATATTGTCGCCGTTGATTTTTCTTTAGAATCGTCATCCAGTCGACCAAGTACTCCAATTCAAATTTCCGATAATCCATTTTTTGAACCCGACCTCACAATTGAGAATCCGGAGAATATTCAGGAACAATTCATAGATCCTGAACCATTAATCTTTCCTCCGGAACCACCAATCATTCAAACAGAGATTGTCGAGGAACCAACCATTAAATCAGAATCCTATAGTGATTCAGATTCAACAAATTCAATCATGGAGAATCTGGAACCTCTAAGTATGGAAGACCGAATGAGAGCTAAACGCACTGGCCAAGGTCACCCAATTACTCAACCTGACATTAATGCGCCAGATTATGAAATCAAAGGACAAATCCTACACATTGTAACTAATCAATGCCAATTTAGTGGTGCACCGAAGGAAGATCCAAATGAACATCTTCGTACTTTTAATAGAATATGTACTTTATTCAAAATAAGAGACGTGGAGGATGAACAGATATATCTCATGTTATTTCCCTGGACTTTAAAGGGAGAAGCCAAAGATTGGTTAGAATCGTTACCTCAAGGGGCGATTGATACATGGGACGTTTTAGTTGAAAAATTTCTTAAAAAATTCTTTCCAGCATCTAAAGCCGTAAGACTTCAAGGAGAAATTGTTACGTTCACACAGAAGCCAAATGAAACTCTATATGAGGCGTGGACAAGATTTGGAAAGTTATTGAGAGGATGTCCGCAACATGGTTTAGACACCTGTCAAATAGTACAAATATTCTACCAAGGATGCCACATTACTACAAGAAAAGACATCGATATAGCAGCTGGTAGTTCCATTATGAAGAAAACAGCAACTGATGCTTATAAAATTATTGATAACACTGCTTCCCACTTACATGAGTGGCACCAAGAAAAAGATATCGTTAGATCATCTAAAGCAGCTAGAGCCGATTCTAGCCATGACTTAGATTCCATTTCCGCAAAGATAGATGCTGTCGAGAGACGGATGGAAAAGATGACTAAAGATATTCACTCAATAAGAATTAGTTGTGAGCAGTGTGGAGGACCATATTTAACAAAAGATTGTCTCAGTATTGAACTAACAATGGAACAAAGAGAGAATGTTTCATACATAAACCAAAGGCCTGGAAATAATTATCAGAATAATTATCAACCGCCAAGACCAATCTACAATCAAAACCAGAATTATAACCGAAATATTCCATACAACAACCAACAAGGTCCAAGAAATCAACAAGTATCCAAAAATACTTACAATCAGCAAAGACCTATTTTTCAAAACAAACCACCACAAACCGATGATAAAAAGCCAAATTTAGAAGATATGATGTCGAAGCTAGTTGAATCTCAAACTCAATTTTTCACATCTCAGAAACAAACCAATGAACAAAATGCTCAAGCATTTAGAAATCAACAAGCTTCTATTCAAAATTTGAAACAAGAAGTAAGTAACCTAGCAAGGTTAATAGGTGAAAGAAAACTGGAAAGTTTACCTAGTGATACAAATGCTAACCCCCGGAATGAAACAGCTAAAGCCATTACCACAAGAAGTGGTATCACACTTAAACCACCTGAAATACCTGTAATTTCTGATGATGCTATTCCTACTCCACAAGAACCACAATCTGATCAAGATAAGGAAAAAGAACCGGTAGTTGAAAAGGTTAATGAAGATAACACAGTTAAGGATAAACCTTATGTTAAACCATACCAACCACCACTTCCTTACCCGAGTAAAATGAGAAAAAGGAGACTTGAAGCCGAGCAATCCAAATTCTTGGATATGTTTAAACAAATAAATTTCAATCTTCCTTTCATTGATGTGATTTCAGGAATGCCTAGATATGCTAAATTTTTGAAAGATCTAATCACAAATAGAAAGAAAATGGAAGAACTCTCGGCTGTTACTATGAATGCTAATTGTTCTGCAGTGTTGTTGAATAAGATACCAGAAAAATTATCAGATCCAGGAAGTTTCACGATTCCATGTTTTCTGGGTAGTCTTAGTTCAATAGAAGCATTGGCAGACTTAGGTGCTAGTATAAATCTAATGCCGTATTCACTATACGCTAAACTAGACCTTGGAGAATTGAAACCAACACGAATAAGCATACAACTAGCCGATCGATCAGTAAAATATCCTAGAGGGATAATGGAAAACATGCTAGTTAAAGTTGGTACTTTAGTATTTCCAGTAGATTTTGTTATTCTGGACATGGAAGAAGATTCTCGAGTTCCTCTCATATTAGGAAGACCATTCTTAAACACGGCCAAAGCAATAATAGACGTGTTTGGTAAGAAGCTGACCCTAAGTATAGAGGACGAGAGTGTTACCTTTTCTGTTGATAGAGCCATGCAACAACCGCAATCTGCAGATGATACATGTTATTATATTCAAACTATAGATTCACATGCAGAATTGTTAGAAGAATTTCCAGAATTACAAAGAACGGGAGAATGTTCTTTAGGAGAAGGAACTGAACCAATTGATGAAACTGAAATGTTAGCTACACTTATGGCTAATGGATATGAACCAACAACAGAAGAAATTCAAATGCTAAAAGAAGAAGACAGATGTCGATACAAATCATCGATAGAAGAACCACCGACATTAGAGTTAAAGCCACTTCCAAACCATTTGGAATATGCTTATTTACATGGTGAATCTGAATTACCTGTAATAATATCGTCTTCTCTTACTGAAAATGAAAAATCTCAACTCATTACTATGCTAAAAGCTCATAAACCAGCTATTGCATGGAAAATTCATGATATTAAAGGAATAAGTCCTCCGTATTGCACACATGAAATCCTTATGGAAAAAGGTCATAAAACGTATGTGCAACGCCAACGAAGACTAAATCCTAATATGCAAGATGTTGTTAAGAAAGAAATTATTAAACTGCTTGATGCAGGTTTAATTTATCCAATTTGTGATAGTCCATGGGTAAGCCCAGTTCAATGCGTGCCTAAGAAGGGTGGCATGACTGTCATCACAAATGAAAAAAATGAGCTTATTCCTACTAGGACTGTAACAGGATGGCGTGTTTGTATTGATTATAGAAAATTAAATGACGCCACCAGAAAAGATCACTTTCCCTTACCTTTTATTGATCAAATGTTGGAAAGATTAGCCGGAAATAGTTACTATTGTTTTCTTGATGGTTTTTTTGGATATTTTCAAATTCCAATAGCACCCGAGGACCAAGAGAAAACCACATTCACGTGCCCTTATGGTACTTTTGCTTACAAACGCATGCCATTTGGACTTTGCAATGCCCCTGCAACCTTTCAAAGGTGCATGATGGCGATTTTTCACGACATGATAGAAGAATGCATGGAAGTTTTCATGGATGACTTTTCAGTCTTCGGTGATACATTTGAATCATGTCTAGTTAATCTTGAACGAATGCTTATTAGATGCGAACAATCAAATCTAGTACTTAATTGGGAGAAATGTCATTTCATGGTTAAAGAAGGCATCGTTCTTGGTCATAAAATTTCAAAGGAAGGAATTGAAGTGGATAGAGCTAAAGTAGATGTAATTGCTAAACTTCCACATCCCACCAATGTTAGAGGAGTTAGGAGTTTTCTAGGGTATGTCGATTTTTACCGACGTTTCATAAAAGATTTTTCTAAAATTGCCACTCCTATGAATAAACTCCTAGAAAAGGATGCTCCATTCATCTTTTCAGATGAATGCATCAAATCTTTTAAAATCTTTAAAGAAAAACTCACTAATGCGCCGATCATGATAACTCCAAATTGGAATCTACCGTTTGAACTAATGTGCGATGCAAGTGATTTTACAATAGGAGCCATTTTAGGACAAAGGATTGAAAAACGATTTCAACCTATTTATTACACTAGTAAGATGTTACAAGGAGCACAAAAAAATTACACAACTACTGAAAAAGAACTCCTTGCTATTGTCTTTGCTTTTGACAAATTTCGTTCATATCTCGTTCTAGCTAAAACGGTGGTCTATACCGACCATTCTGCTCTTAGATACCTATTTTCGAAACAAGATGCTAAACCAAGATTAATCCGTTGGATCTTACTCTTACAAGAGTTCGATATTGAAATTCGAGATAAAAAGGGAGCAGAAAATCTCGCCGCCGATCATCTTTCTCGTCTTGAAAATCCAGAATTAGAAGTTCTAAATGAATCGGCCATACAAGACAACTTTCCTGATGAATATCTATTGAAGATAGATTATAATAAAATTTCATGGTTTGCAGACTATGCAAACTATTTAGTATATGGATTCCTTGAAAAAGGATTGTCGTACCAAAAACGAAAGAAATTCTTTAGTGATATAAAACAATATTTCTGGGAAGATCCACATTTGTTTAAAAGTTGTCCCGATGGAATAATACGCCGATGTGTATTCGGAAATGAAGCTAGTCAAATCTTAAACCATTGTCACACAGGAAAAACAGGAGGGCATTATGGGCCTCAACTCACAGCAAGAAAAATTTACAATGCTGGATTCTATTGGCCTACAATTTTCAAAGACGCACACCTTCTTTGCAAATTATGTGATGCTTGTCAAAGGGCCGGAAAAATAAGTCAACGTGATGAAATGCCACAAAATGTCATTCAAGTATGTGAAGTATTTGACATTTGGGGTATTGACTTTATGGGTCCATTTCCAAAATCTCATAATAATATATACATTCTCGTTGCCATTGATTATGTATCTAAATGGGCGGAAGCACAAGCTCTCCTAACTAACGATGCAAGAGTTGTAGTCAACTTTTTAAAATGTCTTTTTGCAAGGTTTAGAACACCGAAATCTTTAATAAGTGATCGGAGTACTCATTTTTGTAATAATCAACTTGAGAAAGTTCTCAAAAGATATGGAGAAACTCATAAAATCTCCACTGCTTATCATCCACAAACAAGTGGACAAGTTGAAAATACCAACCAAGCATTAAAACGTATTCTAGAGAAAACCGTAGGATCAAATCCGAAGGAATGGTCCATGAAATTGGAGGATGCACTCTGGGCTTTTAGAACAGCCTACAAAACTCCAATTGGAACCACACCTTTTAAACTCGTTTACGGAAAAGCATGTCATCTTCCAGTAGAAATTGAACACAAAGCATTTTGGGCTTTGAAGACATGTAATCTTGATTTACATGAAGCTGGACGTTTACGATTAAGTCAACTAAACGAATTAGAAGAATTGAGACATGAAGCATACGAAAATTTGTTAATCTATAAGGAAAGAACGAAGAAATGGCATGATAAAAGAATCAGAAGTTCAAAAGAATTTAAAAAAGGAGACAGAGTTCTTCTTTTCAATTCAAGATTCAAGCTATTTCCTGGAAAATTGAAATCAAGATGGTATGGACCATTTATAGTCAAAAGAGTTTTCCCATACGGAACAATAGAGTTAATAAATTCAAATGGGATTGAATTTAAAGTTAATGATCACAGAATTAAACATTACGTACATGATCTGATGGAAGTTGACAACGAAGTTAATCACAATTTCTACACCACAGCTAAGTAAGTGTGGGGAGAATCAAGTCTTTAAAGGATAATATGTATTTCTGTTAGAGTTAGATTTTCTGTTTTCGTGTAGTTCTCAAAAATGGAACCCGAATGGTCTTTCCCTAGCAGACTCTAAAGAACTAGTCTTCTCCCCAAATTCTGAATTTTTATTTTTTTAGGTTTTACGAGATGAAGACTTCCTGTGAACTAAACCATGGTCTAATGCTACACGCGTTGATCACTAAAAGTAATAATGACACCCTTCCAAGTGAATTGGTATCATTAATCAGAGGTAAATTGGACGGAGTAAGAAAAGAACTCAGGAACGAACATAATAAGTTACAATTTGGTAAAGGAAAATCAAAATCCGCAGCGAAAAGAAGAGCACAACACCTTGAAAGATGTCACAAATGCGGAAAATGGTCACACGAAGGAAAATGTTCGACGAATCAGACATATTCCAATACCGAATTCGTTACTTTATGCAGAGATAGACCGTTCATATGTTTCAAAGAAAAAACGTTGAATGCTCGAGGTTACGCCTATGTAGCTATGGAAAACCAATTAGTCCGACTATCTTATGAGTGGGCTAAAGCAGGTCACTAAGAATTCTATTTCACAGGTAAGTATGTACAGTTTTTATTTTTATTTTATTGCTTTTAACCTTTTGATAATAAACGCTAAATCATTCGCTATAAAGTATTAAATTGGTATTCAATAAAATTAGGTTTTGCGACCGAAATTATTGATATCATGCAAAAATTTATTACATCACTGCGAAATTTACCGTTTATTCTTAAGGTATAAATATCTTTAATCAATCAACCCAAAATATTTGAAAAATTCGTCATGAGTTAAACTAGGTTATGAAACCAAAATTACTTTACCGAAAAGAGGGGCGTATATTTTTGATAATATTTGATTGATTAAAGTGGGATAAAAGACCAAAAAGATTTTTAATTTTATTTTTACTTTGTTTTTAAAATTAATATATAAATATTAAATTATTATTGTAAACTTTTTAAATCAATATATATTTAAGTTTGTAAATATTTGAAAAAATTAATATTTTTAATATAAGTTTGTATGTATAAAAACAAAAATATAATATAAATTTGGTGTGAATTTTTAATTTTAATAATATGAATTTTTAATTTTATGCATTTTAAATTTAAGTTTGGTGTGAATTTAAAAAACAAAAAAATTTACTTTATTTCACTAAGATAAAAATATGATTTTTAAAATTCGTCGTAAGTTGAAGACTAGGTCATTGAACCGAAATTGCTTTACCCAAGGAAGGGACGAGAACTTTTATTATTGTTATTTTTAGTCTTATTGAATTAAAGTATGCCAAAAACATTTAAAAAACCCAAAAACCTCTGTTTTTAAAACTGCGCTTTAAATTGACAAATTTTAAAATTTTGTCGAGGGATGGACTAGGACAACGATCTGAAACGCTCTCGCCCTCAAAAGAAACAAAATTTTAATTTTTAATTAATTTTATGTTTTATTAAGTATAAGGTTTTTATAAAAAAAAAAAAAAAAAAAAAACTTGAAGTTACTGTACCCGGACCCCATGCGATCGCATGGGGTTTGCACTGTAACCTCATGCGATCGCATGGAGCTGGATTTCAGGCCATGATTAAAAGGTCAGTCGACTTCTGCTCTGCACCACTCCACACACACACATACGCGAAAATACCCCAAAACCTCTCAAATTTCATCATTTTTCACCAAAATGCACCAAATTTCTTGCCACAATCCGCTCTAAACATGAATTTGATAAGGAGTTTATCAAAAAGGGTAACAATTTCAACCCTAAATCTCTTTAAATTTGATTTTTAGTGTTCTTGAGCTATATTTTTCCTAATTTGATTCTGTTAATTTCTAGTGTAATTAGAGTTAAATTGTTAGTATTTTATGCATGTATAACCTAGAATGATGCTATTTAACATGATTTGATGCCAAAAACTTCAAAAATTTTAGGAATCTAGGGTTTGTGTTCTTGAGCAATTTGGGGCTTTTTAATATAAACAGGTTATGGCCGATTTTTGTCATGAAATATTACTAAATTAAGTAGTGTAACATGTTTAGGTAGCTAAATGATCCTAACTTTAATCCTAAACATGATTTTTGAAAATTAAAGTGGACTTTTTAAGTCCAAAATTCATGAACTTGATTAATTTGATATAATTGCCATTTGAGACTTGTTTAATTGCTAGTAATGACTATTTTGACATGTTATTTGAGTTAAATGCTTATGAACTTTGTATACATTTTCATATATGCTTATTTGAAAAAGTGTAGAATTGTTGAAATTGTGAAAATGTGTATAAGTTTAATTTTGATTTAACATGTTATTGTAATTGTGTTAATTTGTTATTTTGCTAACACTAATGCATATTTGGATGCACAAATTTTGTGTTTAATGTGTTTTGCATAGATTTACAGATACTGATGGTGCAACATCATCATCTAGACAACCACAACCAGAACCTGAACCAGAAATGCAATACGAGCCTGAACCGGAACAACAACAGGAACTACAACAACAGCCTGATCAACACGTACCTTATTATGATCCGCTACAATTTGTTGATGCCTTCACAGTATTTCCGATGCATCCACCAGTAGAATACCCAACAATTCCTGAACACACGTTGCATCCTAATCTAAGATTCGATAGAAGCTGGAGAGATTACCCATCATATCAAAGTAACAAATTCAAACTGCTACCGAAAAATGTAGAAGTGCCAAGGGTAATCGATTGGGATCCTTTGGAAAGGGTCCAACTAGCTAACCGAGTTAGACTCCATCTGATCCAAAGGTATGGCAGTTCTTCTTTTCCCGATTGGGAACGTTTATTCACCATTCGTAGACATGTATATAAGGAATGGTGTGTTGAGCTGATGAGTACTATAGCTTTAAATGTAGATGCAGATAGATTAGATGATAGAAGTTTTCTTAGATTTATACTTAGCCGTAGGATGTACAGGATGTCCATGCCGGACATGGCCAGAGCATTACAGATTTACACTCCTAGTGAATTGCTACTACCCGATTGTATGAATTTGATTTATCCTGGTGAAAGGGTAGATAGGAATTTTGACGCGAACGCCGTCTGGAGGCGTATGTCAAACTATAATGTTTTTACACAGGGAGGAAAACACTCCTACTTACATATTAACAAAGCCGAGCTTCGTATAATTCATAGATTTTTGGCTAACTCGATTACACAGAGAGGTCACAACAAGGAGAAAATAACCTTACAGGATTTATTTTACCTAAAGTGTATTAGAGACCCAAGAAGCTTTGTTAATATCCCCTACTGTATTGGTTTTTATTTGTCAAAAATGGTGGAAGGAATACAGGAAGGGGGGATTATAGGAGGAGGTATTTTTGTTACTCTCATTGGAGAGTACTTAGGTGTAGATAGGAACCAAGGGGGTCCACTTTTGGAATGTAGGGAACAGGTCGAGCCTTTAGGATTGAAGGTTTATGTGGGAGCTAAGGTATTAAAGAGTAGACGCAATCAGGCAGTACCCTATGAAGGTAGTCATCCTCAGGTAGAGAGAGGTTCATACGAGGAAATGGAGGAAGCAGATGATATTAGGGATGTCATTCGGGAGGCTATGACTGATGTCTACCAGTATATAGATGAGGTAGATATGACAAACGCGGAGAGATTTCGTCGGATGGAGCAGTGGCAAGCCCGGAATGATTACGAGCATTCCAGGCAACGATAGCATGATAGATGGGACTATCATCAGCGTCAGATTATGAGCCGGCTGTCACCTCAGGATCACTACGTTCCGACCTGACCCGCTTACTATCCTCCACACCAGCCCGAGATGAAACCACTATATACTCTCTACGACCCTAGCCAGGCCTACCAGTACACCTATCACAAGCATGGAACTCGGACGACGACATGAACTGGAACCCCTATCCAGATTGATATAGTTCAGTTGGTGATTTCTATGATTTTTATCTTTTTATTATTTTTATTTATTTATGTTTAAACATATGGTATTGTGATACATTAATGTATTGTTTAATATTTTTATTATTTTGTACTAATATTTCATATTTGATTTGAAAGTGGGATTTTAAGTCCCATTTCAAATTAACATGCATGTTTATATTTGTATTGTATGTATGTATATTGTCAATTGTACACAACAGGGTAAAACAGCGCATTTTCAAAGACTGGCATTAAGTTCAGCAAAAGATAGTACTTTTGACGACAAAACGAAAAAAAATGTGATATAACAACAAGACGGAATGAACAAATGATGTGCACCATTTATCATTCAACAAACAAACGCCAATATATTTGGAAACTTTGGTAAAATATAATCATTTTTCTACGCTAATCACCCTCAATAATTTAAATTATTACTGATTTCTTGCAAATGAGGGCATTGCAAGATCTTAAGTGTGGGAAGGGGTTAAATTATTTAGTATTTTTAAAAAATTTTGACTTATACACTTGGTTACCATTAAAAATACTAGTAACGCAGTAGTTGTATTAGAATCTAGTGCTCTCTGATAATAAAGAAAAACCCTAGTCTTATATACTGACTACCCAATTCTAGTAAACTTTTCAATTAAATGAATTCAAAATCGTGTTTATACATATTTATGAACGATAAAACTAGGTGTTAATATCGAAATTATTATTACCTCTGAAAGGACATAAATTGAGAAACAAACCAAAATATTAGAATTCATTTAAAATGGAATAGAGGACAATAAAAAGGAAAATAAAAGCCAAGTGTGGGAAAAATTTACCAAGTTATTTTGAACATATATCACATATTTTTGTACAAATAACTGAAGATACTTTTGTTTTGGACAAAATTAACCGTTTTACCCAATTTCTTATAATATATTTGAAAGAAAGATGGATCTACACGATGAATCAATTCCATCATTAAAAGGAAGTAAAGTCTTCCGAAAAAGACACGCGCTTCTTGATTTAGGTCATGAAGTTGTCATCCAGACCAGCTGTAGGTTGACGAAAAATCTAGAAAAGTCATCACTAAAATCAGCAGAAAATCCACGGACCTCAGCATCAAACAGGGTCGCCAAGTGGTCAGACTTATCCTAACCATGAGAGGATCTGTCTCGTAAAATGGGGAGGACGCCGTGCAAATTAGCTTGATAAGACTAATGAATCAGACCCCCAGAAAAGGATAATCTCCTTAAAGATCAAAAATCAGCTTTTAAGCCTGATATTACTCAATCCTAGAGATTGACTTTAAAGATTGAGAATTACAAACTCATGGAATTCGATGATATCTAAACTCGAGCTTGAACGAGAAAATATTTTGATCAAAATACAAACCGATTTGTTTTCTGAAAACCCATTTTCAATGCGTTCATTACCATTGAACGTAAAATCCTAGGAATTCACCTGGAATTCATTAAGTCACCTGAGCCAAATAGGGTGTCAACCGTAAGAATGGTGGTTGCATAGCATGGTCGAAGACAGGACCTTGTGCCAGATCGAAAAATTATAGGGTGAGCTTTACTGTTGCTCCTACAAAGGATAGTAATTGCATCCTACACGTTATAGACCATAATTAAAAGCATGTCAGGGGACATTGCCTTAACAATTGTGATGGAGTATATGTATATGTATATAAGTGTATATATGTGTGTGTGGATATATATATATATATATATATATATATATATATATATATATATATATATATATATATATATATATATATATATATATATATATATATATATATATAAGTGTATATATGTGTGTGTGGATATATATATATATATATGTGTGTGTGTGTGTGTGTGTGTGTGTGTGTGTGTGTGTGTGTGTGTGTGTGTGTGTGTGTGTGTGTGTGTGTGTGTGTGTGTGTGCGCGCGCGCGCACACATTGTGATTGTGATACTGTTAGTATTTGGAATATGATTTACTAACTTGTGAGTATTGTTTTCAGGTTATACAGATGAGGAGAAGACTCGGTGATATTAGACTACCGAGTGATGCCGGTATCGGTGAGTGGGACTAACTGAAGTATATAGTATAGAGTAGCATGTTATATTATGATTGTCATGCTTGTTAGATATACTTGCTACTACGGTTAGTTAGTATGTTGTGATGACTGCATGTTAGCTGATGCTTGTCTGCTGGAGCCCAGTGCGTTCCTATTATGTGGTAGCCTCGGTAGGAGAGATCAACCTGCATGTAACAACCCGACTTCGTTATACCAAAAATACGACAAAAAAAAAAAATAAATTTCCTGGGACAGTACATCTGGACGGCGTCCAGTTATCTGGACGGCGTCCAGCTCTGAAGGACTGGACGGCGTCCAAGCCCTTGGGACGGCGTCCAAATGAACTAAAAGTTCCTGATCAGTTTTTCGAATTCACGCGAGCGGAAAACCCGCTTCCCGACACTTTTAAACGAAACAATTTTCACAACACATCATATTAAGTAAAACTAAGAGATTTCCGCAATGAAAATAAGTTTTACAACACCGGGCCCACAATGACCCTTTTTACAAATAATGTAGAGATTTCGACCCATTTATCTCTTTAGATGGATTAAGACTCTATAACCCAACCCAATACTAAGAGCATAATCCCGGAGACTACCAAATCCCCAATCCGCGTCCATATAACCAAAAGCTACCCCTTCGAGCCCAAGCGCTCCTATGCATCTAGTCTAACAACTAGCTAGCTTCATAACAAAATACCTGTAAAAAGGTAAACAACGAGAGGGGTAAGCATAAAGCTTAGTGAATGCAATAATTATACACATACATATATAATATACCTACATGCAAACACTTACTCACATACCGCATACATGCTAGCAACACAATTAGCTTATCATCACAAGTACAAAGCCATTAACCTCCAATACCACAAGCTAGCACAACAATAGCATATATATAACATTATAATATGCTACACTACAACACAATAACCATGGTTAACCAATAGTACAAGGGAACGGCGCTCGCGAAAACGCCATCGGTGTTCACAACATCCGTTAGGGCACTTAACACCTCGCACCACTAACCCCTAAGGTGGCACCTTAACACCTCGGCACTTCACCCCGAGTGGCATCTTAACACCTCGATGCTTCACTCATTATTTTACGGAGTGGTGTCTTAACACCTCGACACTACACTCCTAGGTGGCATCTTAACACCTCGATGCTACACCCGAGTGGCATCTTAACACCTCGATGCTACACTCTTCACGTGAAACATGGTGTCTTAACACCTCGACACTACACATTTCACGCTACAACAAATAGATACATTATATACCTACGCATATAATTATTCCACTCACCTTATCACGTCGGTGGTGATTTAGCACTTCCAAATGCTTCGAGCAAGGTACCTAATACATAAGTACACATTCAATACACAACTTGTGGAATTAACCACAATATTCACTCTCGAGCATTTAGTGACCCAAAAGCATTAAATAACTCACTTACACCCAAAACCGCCCATAAATGGCCAAGACTCATCTTTAATTACTAAAACTAGTGATGTAAGTCTACTAATATCAATTAACACAAACTTAGGGTATTTCATACCCATTTTACCCGATTAGGTCAACCTTAACTCATTTGACCCATTTCAACACTTATACATACCATTTTAGCCAAACGTGACCCATTTACAATTCTTCCATCATTAACAAGTGTATTAGTGACTAATCAACACAATTTAACACTTACAACTTCACTTCACATGGCCAAACCCTAGATCATAGCTATTAGGGTTTTTCTTATCTCAACATAACCCAAATTCACCCATTTTACTCCCAAATGGGTCTTACAAGTTCCAACACTCCTAAAATCACTAATACTAGTGATTATACCCCACTTACAAACCTTAAACATGCTTAAATCATTAACCAACCCAAAACCCGCAAAATATCAAAATAGTGGGTTTCCATAAACCCTCTTCATCATCTAAAAGGGTTTTACAAATAACAAGCTCAAACCCTAAATGTACACAAGAATCTTAACAATTAAATTCGGAGTTGAGACTTACCAATACTACCAAAATGTAGCCGTGAATGAAAGGAACAACTTTAACTCTCGAGCTTTGACCCGAAACGCTCATCTTCTTCACCAAACCAAGCTTTCTCACTCTAAATTAACCCTCTCTCTCTAAAATAAGATGAGTGTTTTGTGTGGGTGAGAATGAGCTCCAAATGGAGTTCTAGATCATTTTTGATGATCCCAAACCGACCCCAAGTGAAAAGACCCAAATACCCCTTTTAATTTGAGTAAAATAGAGCTGCTGGCCCGTCAGGTCTTCTGGACGGCGTCCAAAACGCTTGGACGGCGTCCTAACCTTCATTGTTGGACGGCGTCCCAAAGTCTGGACGGAGTCCCAATGAACTGAGTCTGAAACTGAACTTGTTTTGGTCGTAACTTTTAAACCGTAACTCCGTTTTCGACGAATCAAATATCGTTGGAAACGTAATGAGATTTACTATCCAATGGTAAGGTTTTAGAACATCAACTCCAACTTTATTTGGGATCCAAATATACGCTTACAAGCCTCGTAGTTCGAATGACGTCCAAAATAACGTGTAACTGAAAAACGGGTGTTACAACTCTCCCCCACTTAAATTGGATCACGTCCTCGTGATCCGCACAAACACTAGAAGTTAAGCACTTCTCCCACGAACATTTCCACTTCCAACGCGGAGTCACACAAGTAGTAAACTCATCCGAATCCTCGCTTCGTGCACTAACGCATCATAATACAACAACCGTACTTCACAATCATCCTAAAAGAAGGACAATTCACCGGCAACCATCGTCGTCACACCTCACGATTCCTACAAAACACAACAAAGCCCGTCATCCATAACATCATCCGTGAATTCTAAGATCCCACCACACGCTAATGATCACTAGCGTGCACTACCGCAATAAACAATATCTCATACACTCAACGTCCAGAATTTCCATTTAGGAAATACGAAAAATACCACATTTTCCTTCAAGTTCTCACGACTGCAACACGCAACAAGCGTCATCCATAACTATATCGCCCTATGCGATCTTCTAAATTCACTACGCCGCGAACCAAGTCTTACATTAATCCAAATCGAGAAGGATTCATGCTTCCTTAAATTTTCGTACTCATTCGGTTCATAACCATACTACTCGACCGATCATTCCTGAATATTCTTTAGGCCAAGAACCAAACTCCCTCCGGCTCTACACCGGATCATTCCTTCAACGAAAAAATTTTAATAACCCCGCAATAACACTTAAGAAGCACCACTTTCCCGCCGATCGATCCACACACGACTATACGTCACTGGATTAATCCAGGACGACAATAATACACCACGAATTAGACGAAACATCAACACATCGTCATAGGGTTTCTCCTCTGAACCATACAATACGGCTTCCTAGTACTAGCATAGAAGCTATTCGTATACCAAAATCCCGTCAACGGCGAATCATCATCACAAAATTTCCGCAATTCGCCACACGACTCACAAAAATATTCACCACGCCGGGTGAACTTTCCTACCTAGACCGTCCGTTAAGGATGGTCTCAACATTTCAATGCAACTAACAGTCGCATCACTATGGAGCACACTCTCGCAAACAAACAACATCTGCGTGTCTCGATGTGAGACAGTCAAAATCGACACTCTCCGCCTCACATTCATTCATAAAGTGGAATAATCCACTGACAATCTTCACGATTGCGTTTCCCGACAGGGAAAATACGATATTCGCCACGATATCGAACTCGTTCTCATTCAATTATACTGTCCGGGTTTCATGCCAACCCAGATTTTTCACTACGGGAGCACTAGCAACGACACTTCATTCTCTCACTCCGGGATCTCAAACTTCACATTTGGTCTCATACCGCACATTGGTACTACACGACCTCCTTACATAGGAAGTCTTACACTTCCTTCGATCCCATCATCACAATCTTCACGCATAACATTCTAGAGTTGTAACTCACAATCGTAAAGCACGATCTCGAGTCAACATTAGCAACCCGTCACTCTTCTTCGTTAGGAACTCCGAATACCTATTGAGGCTTAGCACGGTACGCTCCGACATTTCACTATACATAACACCACTGGAGTTTTCCTCGGGTGACAGTAAAAACTCCCCCACTTAGGATTTATCTCCCTATTCTCACCGCCAAGATGATAACATCCCGCGGAATTGAAATTCCACGTCACACCTGACCATTGTCACCGTTGGTCATAAACATCAATTCACCCCAAATTCACTTTAAGCTCTCAGAGCCGACAGACACAATCACTTGAGACGTCGTACACACGATGAAATCGCACCTTCATACCACAATTCACAACTAACTACCTTAATCGTTCGAAAAGCAAACTCCACCAAAGTCTTACATATGCCTCTAAGCATAGGCATATGTCACGCCGCTTACTTAGTCGTGATTCTCAGTCGAGATCACCCGCCCTTCCACGCAACGAACTTTTTCAACAATTGCTCACTCTCATGGAGAAGAGTGACCAATTCCGACACCATAATTACGTCCACCACAATGTCAACACTTCATCATATCCTTCGGACTAACCGACCATTAAGTCCGTCACCGGCTCATCGGTCATCTCTACCCGTCTATCACTTAAGAGCAACAAGATTCGCTCACCCGTCACTTCATAAGAAGTATTCGTCACAATGCTCTTAAACTTCGACTTTCGCAACCGTCGAATTACCATCACCCATCGATCACTATTATAATCTCCGATGCTTCCAAGGGTATCTCACGGGCACCCTAAGCACAAAGTGATCACACCACTACCGGAGTTGAACATTACACTAGCAGGTAAAAAAAGGCACCTGACGCAGTGTCATGCAGACTCCCACCACAATTAAATGAATTTTAGAAAATCGATCTTTAGGTTCCATACACCCGATGTCACCCATCTCTCTATAATAATGACCCGAAGTCATACCTACCAGACAACCTTATGGTTTATTGTCTTATTGAAAGTTCCTAGCGATCACACGCTACCCGCAGTTTCCACAAGGCCAAACGATATAGCCTAATGAAACCCTTCATCTAACACTAAGGAGATGCTTGAGAACACCAAGTCTTACACCCTTCTACATCTCGATAAAACCGCTACTACAAGGGATATTCCATTAGGAATGTTACCTTATAAGCCACAACACACTAACACAGTCATCGTTATACGGATCTCACTCCCATGAGTTTAACGACCCGAAGATTCCTCGATTCGCCAATTTCCAAGTCGACTCACAACTAGAATCCTAACACGATTCTCTAACCACACACTTTACCGAGTGTAACTCAAAATTAAATCATTAGACTTATCGCATTCCATTATGGAATTCAAGTCCTCGTCGCACACACGCAAATGTAAATCTATCTTCCTAGTTACGATGGGTAACTAAAACCAATAACAATCCCAACAGTGCACCCATTACTTAGGGTGACTAAGCATGCACCAAACTTGTGAGTTGGCTCACTCACTTAACTACCCAAACCCACCGTAACACTTCCCGACTCGCAATGAACCCGATGTGACTACAAGCACATCACCCGAGACAACCATATCCTAGGAACCAAATAAAAGATTCCTTATTTATCCCGAATCTACCCCAACCATGCCACGTTTCCTCCGTTCGGTACTCGTCATGTCATGCTTGATGTCAAGATACACTTTCGTAATAATGGTGATCGGTCACTATTACAAATGCGTACCTTACCATTTTCACATGGCCACGCAAAGTACTTTACCCGGACTGACGCAACATTCACACAAAAACAACACGCGATAACTCCTAGTACCCGAATGACCAAAGTCCATACCGTGAACTCGATCATTCAAAAACCGTCATCTTTTGAATCTCTCCAATAGATTCATCCCTTAGGACACCGCACCAAATAGATACATGTATATATATACACCTATATACAATATAATAATAAATGTACACAAGTACACCGCAACAACAAGTCAACCTACAACCTAGGTGACTATCACTAAAACAACGTCCAAGTTCGCCTACTTACATTAGGCACTAGCAATCTAAGGCACTAATTTACTCACGAAATAAGGCCCCACATAATCCCACATTGGACAAGCACTAGTCCTAGTTAGTCACCTACTCTAAGGCACTAACAAATCTTAATTCGACCCGTATTCCTACAAGTCCCGCAAATAACGCACAACGGCCAATAAGTCTAAGACTAGGCACCTATTCCAAGGTCACCTAATTCCCTTAGACTATGCTCTGATACCACTTGTAACAACCCGACTTCGTTATACCAAAAATACGACAAAAAAAAAATTCCTGTGACAGTACATCTGGACGGCGTTCAGTTATCTGGACGGCGTCCAGCTCTGAAGGACTGGACGGCGTCCAAATGAACTAAAAGTTCCTGATCATTTTTTCGAATTCACGCGAGCGGAAAACCCGCTTCCCGACACTTTTAAACGAAACAATTTTCACAACACATCATATTAAGTAAAACTAAGAGATTTCCGCAATGAAAATAAGTTTTACAACACCAGGCCCACAATGACCCTTTTTACAAATAATGTAGAGATTTCGACCCATTTATCTCTTTAGACGGATTAAGACTCTATAACCCAACCCAATACCAAGAGCATAATCCCGGAGACTACCAAATCCCCAATCCGCGTCCATATAACCAAAAGCTACCCCTTCGAGCCCAAGCGCTCCTATGCATCTAGTCTAACAACTAGCTAGCTTCATAACAAAATACCTGTAAAAAGGTAAACAACGAGAGGGGTAAGCATAAAGCTTAGTGAATGCAATAATTATACACATACATATATAATATACCTACTTGCAAACACTTACTCACATACCGCATACATGCTAGCAACACAATTAGCTTATCATCACAAGTACAAAGCCATTAACCTCCAATACCACAAGCTAGCACAACAATAGCATATATATAACATTATAATATGCTACACTACAACACAATAACCATGGTTAATCAATAGTACAAGGGAACGGCGCTCGCGAAAACACCATCGGTGTTCACAACATCCGTTAGGGCACTTAACACCTCGCACCACTAACCCCTAGGGTGGCACCTTAACACCTCAAAACTTCACCCCGAGTGGCATCTTAACACCTCGATGCTTCACTCATTATTTTACGGAGTGGTGTCTTAACACCTCGACACTACACTCCTAGGTGGCATCTTAACACCTCGATGCTACACCTGAGTGGCATCTTAACACCTCGATGCTACACTCTTCACGTGAAACATGGTGTCTTAACACCTCGACACTACACATTTCACGCTACAACAAATAGATACATTATATACCTACGCATATAATTATTCCACTCACCTTATCACGTCGGTGGTGATTTAGCACTTCCGTATGCTTCGAGCAAGGTACCTAATACATAAGTACACATTCAATACACAACTTGTGGAATTAACCACAATATTCACTCTCGAGCATTTAGTGACCCAAAAGCATTAAATAACTCACTTACACCCAAAACCGCCCATAAATGGCCAAGACTCATCTTTAATTACAAAAACTAGTGATGTAAGTCTACTAATATCAATTAACACAAACTTAGGGTATTTCATACCCATTTTACCCGATTAGGTCAACCTTAACTCATTTGACCCATTTCAACACTTATACATACCATTTTAGCCAAACGTGACCCATTTACAATTCTTCCATCATTAACAAGTGTATTAGTGACTAATCAACACAATTTAACACTTACAACTTCACTTCACATGGCCAAACCCTAGATCATAGCTATTAGGGTTTTCCTTATCTCAACATAACCTAAATTCACCCATTTTACCCCCAAATGGGTCTTACAAGTTCCAACACTCCTAAAATCACTAATACTAGTGATTATACCCCACTTACAAACCTTAAACATGCTTAAATCATTAACCAACCCAAAACCCGTAAAATATCAAAATAGTGGGTTTCCATAAACCCTCTTCATCATCTAAAAGGGTTTTACAAATAACAAGCTCAAACCCTAAATGTACACAAGAATCTTAACAATTAAATTCGGAGTTGAGACTTACCAATACTACCAAAATGTAGCCGTGAATGAAAGGAACAACTTTAACTCTCGAGCTTTGACCCGAAACGCTCATCTTCTTCACCAAACCAAGCTTTCTCACTCTAAATTAACCCTCTCTCTCTAAAATAAGATGAGTGTTTTGTGTGGGTGAGAATGAGCTCCAAATGGAGTTCTAGATCATTTTTGATGATCCCAAACCGACCTCAAGTGAAAAGACCCAAATACCCCTTTTAATTTGAGTAAAATAGAGCTGCTGGCCCGTCAGGTCTTCTGGACGGCGTCCAAAAAGCTTGGACGGCGTCCTAACCTTCATTGTTAGACGGCGTCCCAAAGTCTGGACGGAGTCCCAATGAACTGAGTCTGAAACTGAACTTGTTTTGGTCGTAACTTTCAAACCGTAACTCTGTTTTCGACGAATCAAATATCGTTGGAAACGTAATGAGACTTACTATCTAATGGTAAGGTTTTAGAACATCAACTCCAACTTTATTTGGGATCCAAATATACGCTTACAAGCCTCGTAGTTCGAATGACGTCCAAAATAACGTGTAACTGAAAAACGGGTGTTACACTGCAGGTTGGGTTCCTCATGTGGTAGCCTAGACAATCGTGGTGTATATATGTGTGAATGACGCGTCTATCGCGTGTGGAGTATATATAAACAACACGGTGGTAGAGGAACTTCTGGTAAGCCCCAGTCCGATCAACTGGTGGTTAATGGTTTGGCTGAGCCGCCAGAGTCTCTGTAGACGGCACTTGGGTGATGTTTATGTGTTAGATTATGTGACATGATTAGTATGACGGTTCATGTATACTATTACCTGTAGTTAGTTGCACTCACTTAGCTTCGTGCTAACCCCCTCCTCTTCCCTGCAGGTTGACTGTTGCATACTTGTTAGATTTTAGGGAGACGGATTGTTGGGAGATATGTTTGATGAGTCGAAACTCTGATGTCGCGTCTTTTCTATTAAAGATGTATTAATGTTTTAATATAACACCCTGTCATTTATTTATTAACGTGTTTATTATTAACGGGATTATATATATATATATATATATATATATATAGATATATATATATATATATATATATATATATATATATACATGTTTATATTATGTATCTGTAAATTGGCCTTACGCTGTATTTAAAAAAAATCTGGGGTGTTATATTAGAGGTAAAAGAGCTGTCAGTATATGTTGATTCACAGTTGGTTGCAAATCAATTCAACAAGATATTTGAAGCACACAATGAGTCAATGCAAAAGTATCTGAAACTTGTGCAAGAACTTGCGGTAGACTTCGATATATTCCAGATAATGCAGGTTCCAAGAACACTGAATAAAAAGGCGGATGCGGTGAGTAAGCTGGCTGCCTTAACGTTCAGCCATTTCATAAAAGAAATTTGGGTGGAGGAAGTGAAAGTTAAATCCATTGATACAGACGGCATATCTGCCGCAGTCGAAGAAGATGAACCAAGTTAGATGACACCGATAGTGGAAATTTTGAACTCTGGAACATTGCCAATAGATTCAACGGAGGCAAGGAAAATTAAAATGAAAGCACTAATGTATTTTCTACATAAAGGCATTCTATATAGAAAATCTTTTTTGGGACCTCATTTGAGGTGTCTTAATCCAACTCAAGCAGAATCAGTTATACGGGAATTGCATGAAGGTGTTGGGATTTAACATGTTTCAAAAGACTTAAAACCCATTTAAGAAACAAACTTTGCGGAAGCGTGTAAAACCGATTACAAACAAGTTATTCTTTAACCGATTAAAGTCAAATCCCAAATCGGATCAAGTTGTTAAATATGCTTACAAACTACAAGTGGGTTAAGAGATTATACCTACTCCAAGTTAGGAGGTAACGAAGAAGATGATGATGAAGACAAGTTCCGAACGGATGAAACCTCAAGTTGTAATACCCCAAGCTTGACACCAACACCTTCTTGAGTTTGGTTAAGATTTATACACTTGAAATTACCCTTTTGAAACTCAAAAGAACCCTTTCTTTTTCTCTCTAAATTTTGGCCAGCCTCATGGTGAAAGGGAGAGAGAGTTTTTTTTAAAATGTCTTGATATGTGTTTTGCATGTGTATCTAGTCCAAAAATAAGGCTTGGTACATATGCATGTGGAAATGGGAAAAGTAGCCAATGAAAGGAGTCTTGGACATGCAAAACATCCCTTCCCAATGCCACTACCAAATTTATAAAATACTTTTATAAAATTAGATTTTATAAAATATATTTTATAAACTTCCAATATATATGTTATGTATACTTTATTTATAAAACCCATTTTATAAAATGTAACATAACTTAATTAATTAATTAACCAATAAATAATTAAATCCGCATTATATATAAATTATTCCATAATTTATATATATACATATCAAGTGATTTAAGAAAACCATTTTTCTTATAATTCAAGTGTCGTGTATTATAATCAACGAACCAATCGCTAAGATTAAATACGAATAAGGTGTCAGTAAGCTTGTTATTGGGTATGACCCGACTTGGATCAAAACATACTAGCCACATTAATTTAATATGTCTCTCGGGCATACGAAATACCTTCAATCTCCCACTTGCACGAGAAACATAGGAAATTAATGCAAGTGATGGATACCACCTAACGACCGTCCATCACCCCCAATATGTTTTAACTTTGTGCCATTCAATAACATCATCCCTTTCGAGATCCCAACTCGAACATGAAATAGGTGAATCTTTAATTACATCCTTTTGTCCTAGATGTCATGTTAAATCCAAGAGATACAGAGTGATCACTCTCTTCTAGAATTAACTTTATCAAGCCTTAGACATCTAACTCTCAACGAATAAGAGGGACAAATTCCATCTTGACTACATACGTCCTAAATATATACCTTGTATCATACCTGAGCTCTTCCTTATGAACTACCATATTTCAGAATAGCGAAGGAAAGAATCAAGGCACAATACTTGGTAAATATATGAACCCAATATGTATCTCAGGTCAGAGGATACAATGACATTCGCCTTTACTCAAGATTACATGTGATCAACCACAAAGGTTCCGTTCAGTAAATCTTGAGAGCGGGTCTTCCAATATTTGTATCCCACAAATATCTATGATCCTTGGTAGCAACCTTGCCCCACATTCAACCTGAATGTATACCAATCCAAGTTCATAATAGTCTAAACCTCACACTTGTTCCCACAAATGTGATCGACTACAGAATTTAGAATAATAGCTTATTCATGGATAAAATATACAAAATAGGAACCTGACTCAATATAATTAACACCATAGTTATATTAATGAGTTTGAACCACTTCGTTCCGTTACAATACTTAAAATAGATCATGACCAATTACTAGAATATCGAAGCCCTAATGCACAAACATGTCCCTCATGTTTTGCTCCATGTAAGAGCTTCGTGAGTGGATCCGCTATATTAAGATCTGTGTGAACTTTGCGAATACATATCTTTCCCTTTTCAACATCATCCCTTATGTAGTTGAATCTCTGCTCAATGTGACGGGTCTTTTGGTGAGCACGAGGTTCCTTGATTTGAGCAATCGCACCCTCATTGTCACAAAAGATCTCAAGAGGATCCTGAATGGAAGGGACCACTCCTAAGTCGTCGATGAATTTCTTCATCCATGCAGCTTCCTGAGCTGCTAATGAGGCGGCAATGTACTCTGACTCTGTAGTAGATAATGCAACAACATCCTGTTTTGAACTCTTCCAAGAGACCGCACCTCCATTTAACATGAAGACAAAACCAGATTGTGATTGAGAATCATCTCGATCAGTTTGGAAGCTTGCATCCACGTAACCTTTTACTGCGAGTTCATCCTTACCAGACCCGTATATGAGAAACATATCCTTAGTCCTCCTAAGGTATTTCTATATACTTTTAACCGCAATCCAATGACTGTTTCCAGGGTTATTCTAGTATCTACTTGTCAAGCTAAGAGCGCATGACACATCCAGTCTAGTGCATATCATTGCATACATGATTGACCCAAGAGCAGATGCGTATGGGACATTCTTTATTCTTTCTTGTTCATCTTTTGTGGTGGGGCACTGAGATGAACTGAGAAGTGTTCCTCTTTGAATAGGTACCAAACTTTTCTTAGAGTTCTCCATCTTGAACCTCTTCAAGACCTTTTCAATGTATGCACTTTGATTCAAACCTATCAATTTCTTGGATCTATCCCTGTAGATCCCAATCCCCAAAACGTATTGTGCTTCTCCAAGATCCTTAATGGAGAAGCATCTACTTAGCCAAGTTTTAACACCTTGCATTTGCGGAATATCATTTCTAAATAATAATATATCATCCACATATAGTACAAGGAACATGATAGTGCTCCCACTAGCTTTCTTGTATACACAAGCTTCATCACCATTTTTAATGAAGCCTAATTTCTTGGCCTCCTCATTAAAATGATGATTCCACATTCTAGATGCTTGTTTCAATCCGTAGATTGACTTTTTTAACTTACATACTTTGTTAGGATATTTTGGATCAACAAAACCTTCAGGTTGAACCATATAAACATCTTCCTCAAGATATCCATTTAGGAAAGTGGTCTTGATATCCATTTGCCATATCTCGTAATCAAAATGGGCAGCAATGGCAAATAATATCCTGATAGACTTTAGCATTGCCACAGGTGAAAAAGTTTCATCATAGTCAACCCCTTGAGTTTGAGTGAAGGCTTTTGCTACAAGTCTAGCTTTATATGTATCCAAGTTTCCATGCATGTCGGTTTTCTTCTTGAAAAGCCATTTACAATCAACTAACTTAGAGCCAGTCGGTTGTATAACCAGTTCCCAAACATGGTTGTCATACATGGATTGCATCTCAGTGTTCATGGCTTCCTGCCATTTATCTTTATCAATCCGTGATAAAGCATCTTGGTAGTTGGTTGGTTCATCCAAATTAACCACATAGCAACCATCCATGAGAAACCCATATCTCTTAGGTGGATTACTAATCCTACCAAATTGATAATGCTAAAAACGAACATATATTTCATAGCATTATCCCTCAAGAAAGACAAGCTTTTAGTTGCAATTGTTCTATTTACAAGTGATATTCGTTTAAATAATAAAAGGTGAAGACAAAAGACAGATTTGACGAATTGAAGACGCAAATGACCAAAAAGCTTAAAAGTACAAAGTACAATCAAAGTGGTTCAAATTATTGATGAGAAACGTCTCAAAATTACAAGAGTACAAGACGCGAAACGCAAAATACAAGATATTAAATTGTACGCAAGGACGTTCGAAAATCCGGAACCGGGACCAAAGTCAACTCTCAACGCTCGACACAATGGACTAAAAATTACAAGTCAACTATGCACAAGAATAAAATATAATATTTAAATAATTATATAAATTATTTATATATTATATATTATAATAAAAACTGTCGGCAAGCTAGGAGCCAAACTCTTGTGAGCTAGAAAAAGGGGCCATGCGATCGCATGGCCTGGAAGAACAAAATCCATGCGATCGCATGGTGAACAGGGACAGGTCTGGTCCTATAAAGTTCGCGAGTTTTGGACGAATTTTTACACCTTTATCCATCCATCTCTCTATCTATCAAGTATTATATATATATATAAATAAATATATATATATATATATATATATATATATATATATATATATATATATATATATATATATATATATATATTATAATTTTAATTTTAATTCTAATTCTAATTCTAATTCTAATAATAAGGGTATGTTAGCGAATGTTCTAAGGGTGTAAGTTGAAATTCTGTCCATGTAACTCTACGCTATTTTTAATCACTGTAAGTTATGGTTAATGTTATTTTTAAATTAATGTCTCGTAGCTAAGTTATTATTATGCTTATTTAATGCCGAAGTAATCGTGATGTTGGGCTAAATACTAAAATTGGGTAATTGAACTTTGGACCATAATTGGGGTTTGGATAAAAGAACGACACTTGTGGAAATTAGACTATGGGCTATTAATGGGTTTTATATTAACTAAATGATACCTTGTTGATTTAATATATAGACTTATAATTTGATGTATTTATATATAACCACAAACGCTTGACTGGGTACGGTGGGCGGGATATCTATAAATACCAATAATTGTTCATTTTACCAGATACGGAACTGGATTAATAGTTAATAGACTTGTTGAAATAGTGGTGGATTACATTCAAGGGTAATTGGTGTAATTATTAACAAAGTAGTAAAACCTTGGTCTACACGCAGTTGATAACCTGGTGTATTCATTAAACAAAGTATTAAGACCTTGTTACAATTCGAATCCCCAATTAGTTGGAATATTTGACTTCGGGAATAAGAATAATTTGACGAAGACTTTCGCACTTTATGATTATGACTGATGGACTATTATGGATAAATCCGTATGGACATATCGAATAATCCGGGACAAAGGACAATTAACCCATGGTAATAAAACTAAAATCAACACGTCAAACATCATGATTACGGAAGTTTAAATAAGCATAATTTATATATTTCATATTTAATTGCACTTTTAATTATCGCACTTTTATTTATTGTCATTTTATTTAATTGCACTTTTAATTATCACACTTTTATTTTTTGTCATTATATTTAATTGTACTTTTAATTATCGTACTCTTTAATTATCGCAATTTTATTTTATCGCACTTTTATTTATCGCAATTTCATTATCGTTATTTACTTTACGCTTTAAATTAAGTTATATTTATTTTTAATATTTTACATTAGGTTTTAACTGCGACTAAAGTTTTAAAAATCGACAAACCGGTCATTAAACGATAAAAACCCCCTTTTATAATAATAATACTATTTATATATATTTTTGTATTTTTACAATTATAAGTTAAAAATATAGCGTTAAGCTTGTTTAAAAGATCCCTGTGGAACGAACCGGACTTACTAAAAACTACACTACTGTACGATTAGGTACACTATCTATAAGTGTTGTAGCAAGGTTTAGGTATATCCATTCTATAAATAAATAAATATCTTGTGTAAAATTATATCGTATTTAATAGTATTTCCTTGTAAAATTAATACTATTTCCTAGTACACCTCGCACACATCACAAATCTACGAAAGTTTTGTATACTTTGATCACCCATGTGATCATTCCCAACATTTTAATGTTGAGTGCTAGTGTCAACAAATTGTGTATCATCTTCTTGATCATGAACCTCTTCAAGATCTATCTTCCTTTCAATATTACCTTCCATAAGGAACTTAGTTTCAAGGAATTCCGCCTTCCGAGCAACAAATACATTTTGCTTGATTGGATCATAGAAATAGTATCCCATATCATCCTTGGGATATCCTATGAAAATACACTTTATGGATCGAGCATTTAGCTTATTAGCGACAAAGCGCTTAGGATAAGCTTCACATCCCCATACTTTCAAGTATGATAGAGAAGGAGGTTTTCCAAACCACATCTCATGAGGAGTTCGTTCCAGTTTCTTGGTTCGGGCCATATTTAGAATACAAGCCGCGGAGCATAGACAATAACCCCAAAATGATAGAGGTAACAAGCTTCTTGCCATCATAGATCAAACCATATCCATTAGGGTTCGGTTCCTCCTTTCGGATACTCCATTAAGTTGGGGTGTTCCATGAGGAGTACTTTGCGAGATAATCCCACAACTTTTAAAATGATCTTGGAAAGCATCGCTTAGGTATTCACCTCCTCTATCAGTATGAAGTACCTTGATTGTCTTGTTGAGTTGATTTTGTACTTCATTTTGATATTCTTTGAATGCTTCAAAAGTTTCGTCCTTGTGTCTTAATAAGTAGACATATCCAAAACGACTGAAGTCATCAATGAAAGTAACGAAGTATCTTTCACCATTCCTAGTCATGGGCTTAAAGGGTCCACCTGCATCCGAATGTATTAATCCCAATAAGTCATTAGCCGTTTCATATGTCCCTTTGAAAGGTTCTTTAGTCATTTTGCCTTGTAAACAAGATTCACATACATCAAATGAGCCTAGCTCACTTGCTTTCAAAAGACCATTCTTTTGAAGTGTATGTATTCGGTTCTTGTTTATGTGACCAAGGCGACAATGCCATAAGTAGGAATCACTCAAATCTCTTTTGAGTTTCTTGGTGTTTGCATGGTATATTGAGCTGATGTGTCATCATGAACCAATTCATAGATACCAATCAAAGGCGAAGCCTTGAAATAGAATACATTATCAAAAGAAACGTGGATATCATCATTAATAAAATTAAGATCAAAACCACATTGTCTTAAACGGGATATAGAAATAATGTTTCGAGTCAAATCAGGTGCATACAAAACATTTTTCAAAACAAGCTCCAAACCAGTTTGTAGCTTCAAAACAAAGTCTCCATGAGCTTCTACATTTAATGACCCGTCCTAATCCATCTGGATGAATACATTACATTTGGTTACATCGCGAGGTATTTGACCTCTATATGATACGTTTTACAAACATTGCATTCATTTTTAAAAGACAAACTTTCATTACATCGAAAGTTGACGGCATGCATACCATTTCATAATATATCCAACTATAATTGACTTAATAATAATCTTGATGAACTCAACGACTCGAATGCAACGTCTTTTGAAATATGTCATGAATGACTCCAAGTGGTATCTCTAAATTGAGCAAATGCACAGCAGAAGATTTCTTTCATACCTGAGAATAAACATGCTTTAAAGTGTCAACCAAAAGGTTGGTGAGTTCATTAGTTTATCATAATCGATCATTTTCATCATTTTAATAGACCACAAGATTTTCATTTCCATTTCTCATAAATATACGTCCCATGCATAGAGACAAAAATCATTCATATGGATTGAACACCTAGTAACCGACATTAACAAGATGCATATAAGAATATCCCCATCATTCTGGGACATCCATCGGACATGATAAATTTCGAAGTACTAAAGCATCCGCAACAACGGATGGGGTTTGTTAGGCCCAATAGATCTATCTTTAGGATTCGCGTCAATTAGTAGACTGGTTTACTAATTCTTAGGCTACCAAGCAAAAAGGGGCATATTCGGCTTCGATCCATTCAACCATATAATGTAGTTTTGATTACTTGTGTCTATTTCGTAAAACATTTATAAAAGCGCATGTATTCTCAGTCTCAAAAATATATATTGCAAAAGCATTTAAAAGGGAGTAATGAAACTCACGATATTGTATTTTGTAGTAAAAATACATATAACGACATTGAACAATGCAGGGTTGGCCTCGGATTCACGAACCTATATCAGTTTATATATCAAATAATATTATAAGCATGTAATGGTAATAAATCAAATATTAATTATATATATATATATACATATATTAATAGTTATAAAAATAGTTATATAAGTCTTATTTTTGTTATGTATTTATTATATCATTTATTAAATTTTTAAAGGCAAGTTTTAATGTTATAACTTATTAGTGTATTGTAACTATTATATTTCATAATATATCATTTATTATAATATCTTAATATTATAAATATGTTATAATTATTATTTATTGATGTTCTATATATAATACAATGTATTAAATTTATATATGTATATATATATATATATGTATATATATATATATATATATAAATTTAATACATTGTATTATATATATAATTATTTTGATATTCATGATAATTCTAATAATAATAATGATAATATTATTAATGATAACATCAATAATATCAATAATAGCAATAATAATATCTTTATCATAATCAAACTTACATTTATAATAATTATACTTACATCTTAATCATAATTATATTCATAACTATTATTATATACATCAAGTTTAATTCATAATCTTTTTCATATAATTAAAACATGTTTGGTTATTAAAACTATACAAGAATTTCTTTTTCATGTTTTAACCATAATTCTAATACTTTTAACATCACTTCTGCACACACTCTTCATTATTTTATCAATTCAATAACTTTGCTATAATTCGGATAGTTTAATTTTGTCATCTTAAAATACAAAGTATAACTAATGTATCTTAATCACAATAATCTTTTCAGTTTCCATTCATTAATATTTTATAAATCTTTTACTCAAAATCGTAATATCTAGTAATAATATTAATGATTAACGATAATACTAATAATAACATTAATAATACTTACAATAATAGTAATAGCAATTGTTATAATACTTAATATTATGATAATAATAATAGATTATATTGTTTTCTTAATAATGATAATAATAATCATAATCCTAATAATAATACTAGTAATAATAATAATAATGGTAATAATTATATTTGTAATAATAATAACAATAATAACAATAATACTAATGATAATAATAATAATGAAATAATAATAATACAAATAATAGGATCACTACCTCTCAAAATAGGCTGAAAAAGAAAAAGATGCCACCAGCAGGGCTCGAACCCTTGACCACTCGCTCACCCGCAACACTCAAGACTGTTGGGTTGATGCCCATTTTCTGAATACATTCCCCTCTCAGTTTTATTTAACCCTTAACCCGAATTCATCTTCTTCTCCTTCATCAGTTTCTATTACATCAAAAATCTTTCTAACTTCTAATTGATTATTTGTTTTACGATTTAAACTTGAAACAGAAATGACTATAAATAACCAGAGTAATTAAAACAGAAAATAAAATAAAAAAAATAGCTGTAGCAGTCGTTTATGGTTCTTCATGAACTCGAAATCAAATTCAAATTTTGAGGAAGTTTCAGACCATACTTACAACATGAAAATGGTTTCATTTCATTATTAGAAACTTTTTGAATACTCAATTTAATCTGAAACAATCCCTAAAACTTCAATTTGATTATAGAACAACGTTTGACTTTTAGAATTTGAAACTTTGACTCACGAATTAGAAATCAAAAAAAGGAATTGAAGGCTAAAAATTTACAGATAGTTTCAGTGAAAGATTTCCAACAACACTTCATTAATAGATTTTGAAAAATAAAACAAAATCGAGCTTTTGATTTTTATAGTTCAAGAACAGGGTAGCGGCCTGTTTCTTTCTATCTTTTCTGATAAATTCACTGATTAAAAACAATTGTAATCGATAACTGATAATGTTAATATTGAATTGAATAAGTCTTCAATAACATAGTACACTTCTTTGGATTTATAGCAATGGTGGTCGACCAGTTTTGTTTCATCAGTACAAATAAATAAATAAATAAATAAATAAATAAATAAAACAGATAGGAACCTTCAACAGAATTTGGATTTATCCGTTTGATTTGGATTCGTTTTGTTTTCAATCAGAGACAAGAATCGAATATGAAGCAGTTAAATAGATATGTTAAACGGATTTATACTCTTTTCCTTAATTTTAATGTTTTATATGATAATTATTAATAATTAATAAATAAATATATTAATAATAATTATTATTCTGATAACAATAATAAATAATAATAATAATAATAATAATAATACTGATAATAATTATTAATAATAACATTCATAGTAATATTAAATAATAATAATAATAATAATAATAATGATAATAATAATAATATTAGAAATATAATATTTATAATAATAATAACACCAAAATAATACTAATAATGAAGATATTTAAAAATGATAATAATTAATGATAATAATCATAATACTATACTAATAATTTATATCATTAACAATAATAATATTATTAGTAATACATCAATTTATATATATCAAATTTCATATTAGTATGTTTTATTTATTATTACTAATTAATATTGAAAGTAATATTACTATAACAATTATTTTTATCTTATTCTTTTAATTTAATATGTTACTTTTACACACTATCAACTATGTGATATTTAATAACTTATATTCAATATTTAATATTTAACCATTTTATATATATGTATTACAAAGTACATATAATATTAATTATTTATGTTTAAGAATTATATCTATTTCTATATGTATATATATATTATTATATATATACGTATGTATATATATATATTGACATAGATCTTAATTATCTAATATATTATTTCATTTAATTCTAATGTTTCAATTGTATTTATTATTTCACATCATTATATATATTTACAGTTACTTTTATATTTATATTTATATATATATATACAACTTTTATTTACACAATTGTTCGTGAATCGTCGGGAATAGTCAAAGTCAAATGCATTTTAAGACTCAGTTAAATAACTTCTCTTATCATGTCGGAATCATATAAGAATAAAGTTTAAATTTGGTCGGAAATTTCCGGGTCGTCACAGTACCTACCCGTTAAAAAAATTTTGTCCCGAAATTTGAGTGAGGTGGTCATGGCTAACAATAAAAATGTTTTCATGATGAATATGAGTTGATGAATAGAGTTTTATCATCATTGAGTAATATGGATAAAACAATTCGATTATTTGAAGAGTACGAATGAAACTATCGCAAAAGAGTGAAATGAATTAAATAGAGGTTCGTCTTAACTTTTGACGTAGTCACTTTTGAATTCCGGAATTCAAGAGATTTAAAGAAAATCTTCGAAATTTAAAGATTTGATTCTTCGGCGAATAAGGAAATTAAGATCTCTATAATTAAATACCGTAATCTGCCTCGATTTCTTTATCAGATTTTTCCTATATAATAACTTTTTCCGTTCCATTATTCTCACCATTCCTATACTTTCTTTCTTAGTTCATACATCCAAAAGGTTGTGAAAATGCTTAATCCAGTTCTGATCCTTGTCCTTATCCTTACTATCGCAACAATCATTCTCCTTCTCCAACTTCCACCTGAAGAATCTATTTTCTTCTACTTCGCCCTTGGGGTTATAGTGTTTTTAATTCTCCTGTGTCTTTATGTTGTGATAAACATGGATATACACGATTTGTAACCTCCTTGTTGTTATTGGGCTTTATATTTTCTCTTATATTTTGGAGCTCTTTGCCTTTTTATTCTCTTCCCGACCTTAAGTCAAGCGAATAATGGTCCAGAATTCGTAGGTATGAAGTTTCGAATGAACATAACTAATGTTCTAAAAGAGAGATTGTAATAGCACGATTTTGATTGGTTAATTTACCAGAATTCAAGAGGAAAGATAGAACTATCAAGAAAATATTTTTTTGATATGTTTAGAGATTATGTAGAATGTAAGATTCGTGCAACATGGCGTATGATGACGTTATGATCTGTGAATCATCACGTTCCATTAGAAACTCAGCATGACTTACTGTAATATAATTACGTTGATCAAGTGTCATTATATTATACTAACTCATGCTTCAGTTTCCAAACACTACTTCAAAATCATTCATATTTTAAACTCGAAGGTTTCAGAATTTAGAACTATAACAGTTTTCTTTTATGATATATCACAGATAGAGCGGAATGATAATTAATATCGGACAAGAATATTTATGAAGATATCTTCAGAAATATTGAGGGTATTTACAATGAAAGATACGATAATATCTTAGAATTTTAGATTCACAGTGTGATGAAGAAATTCATTCACAATGATCTAGAGCGATTAAGGAGTAAGGTATTCGCTAAAGATTTCATCAGAAACATAATCATCAAGATTCTTTAAATACAGGATTTGGTCCTTGTATTTGTCATTGGTCTCCTTCAGGGTTTGCTTAATTCGTTTTTTAGTATCAAAATCTTTGAGCTTTTTCAATATTTCGAGTATTGATTCACAGGCTGGGTGCTTTTCAGAATTTCAGAATGAAAGATCATAATTTTAAGAGATAAATGTTATATGTACACATACAACTGTTGATGTAGGACGCCTACGAGATTCAAAATACTGATTGCTGATTCTCGGTAACTGGTATGGCAATTCTTGTTTACAAGATGCGGATGTGTATATGATAGGGTTTTAATGAACGAATATAATAGTTCTTTGGAGTGACTTAAGTTAATGAGTAATGAAGTTGCTGGTAAGTTTACTGCTAACGTGGTGGAATATAAACGGTTCTCCGGTAACGATGATGAAAGGCAACTTATATATCAAGGTTATAGTAAGGTTGTTTTGAACAGAAAGTCGAAGTTGACTTGCTGGAGCTGTGACAAAATTGGCTACATTGGAAAGGGATTACAAAGTTATTTTCGGTAATAACAATGTCAAAGGATTTAGTACAGATACATGTTAAATGTTTACTCAGGTTCCGAGTGTTTTCAGGTGCATAACTATATGCATAAATCTTTCCTTCCGTAGATGAGATGTAGTTGGTTCATCCTCTTGATTGAGGTGTTTTCAAGAATCATGAAAGGTTTGAACGTAGATTGTAATCGTCAAGATACAAATGAGGTTTAAGATGAAATCAAGTGGCAAACTTGAAAAATTGTTTAGCTTCATATGTTATAATCAATATTTTAATTCATTTTTAATTGTCCAATGTTGGTAGTCCACAGTTTGTAGTTCACAGTTAGCAGTTCAATAATTCATATATAGTTTAATATATTATATTCGAATTAATTAATACGTGTCGTGACCCGTTATATACATGTCTCAGACTCAATCACAACTCAAAGTATATATATTATTATAGAATCAACCTCAACCCTGTATAGCTAACTCGATCATTACCGCATATAGAGTGCCTATGGTTATTCCAAATAATATATATAGATGCGTCGATATGATATGTCAAAACCTTGTATACGTGTCTCGATATTTAAAGTGCGTAAAATAAATAACATAAATTAAATGACGATAAATAAAATTGCGAGAATTAAATTGCGATAAAATAAATTGCGATAATTAAAATGTAATAAGGAATTAGCAGTTAGCTAGGAACAGTTAGCTAGGATTTTGTTAGCGTGAATTCTTAACAAAATTTCTCATAGTTAATTTGTTTGTTTCTAACAAATTTTATTTTTGTCCAATATTTTCTTCATTATGCCACTTGTTGGATTCTGGTAAGTCAATATCCAAATATGAAATTGAATGAAAATAGTTATTTTGTGGTGAACGGATTCGTATATCTTGTGGATGTAAGCAGGATAGTAAATGACTGTTGAATCAGATTCGAAGAATGTACAGTGTAACTTATTAATGTGAAATCTAAATATTCCTCGGGTATTACCTACCCGTTAAAATATTTTCTCCATTAACAGTTTGTGCGAAAGAATTTTTAATTACAATCTTTATGAAAATATACTTACATATATATTTTCATCAGATGTAATCATGGATTTAATGAGTTAATATAATATTAATCTCATTTGATTTACCATTAGAACTAGAATACATAATCTCTAAAACATTAGAGATTACATAATCGCCATGAAGAATGAAGGTAATTGATGTAGAACGGTACGTAGAACGATGATTATACTCGAGGTACAGAATGAGATGTTGAGATATGGGTTGTTGATACATGAGTTGTTGGTGGTACTGGTTATGCTGTTGATGGTACTGTTGGTGTCGGTGATGTTGTTGAAGCTGGTACGTTTTGCACCACATTTTCCAAATTGATTACTCGAGGGCGAAGTTCGTTGAATTCTTCCATTACTCCAGGATGATTGTCGGTCGGAACGAGCGGATGAATAAGGTTTAGAATTTTAGATAGAATATAATCGTGGCGAGATATTCGGGAAATGTGGGTGAAAATGGTGTTTCGGACTGGTTCGCCGGTAAGTGCTACGGGTTCTTCGTCAAGAGGGCAATTTGGTTGGTGGAAAGGATCGCCTTCTTCGCGTCTCCATCGGTTAAGTCGTCTACGAACCCATCAGATGAATTGGGGATGACCGATTGGTTGATCCATTCCGGTCATACTGCTTTCGGAGCTCGAGTGAAACTCCATATCGGAATTCGAGGGACTTGAACTAGTGGCGAATTCCATTTCGTACGCTTGAATAAAGGATTTTTCGATATGAAATAATTTCCGGCTATCGGGTGGTATTCTAATTACATAGAATATCTATATTGTGACAACCCGGAAATTTTTGACCAAATTTAAACTTTATCTTTAAATGATTTAACGTTTCCGACACGATAAGCAAAGTCTATGAAGTTGAATCTCAAAATTTTAGAACTGTTTCATTACATTTGACTGCTCTCGACGATTCATGAATAATTATATGTATGTATATATATATATATATGTACAAGTAAAAATGACTTTCCTACAGTAAAACACTATTTGCTACAGTAAAATGACTTTGTTACAGTAAAACACTATTTGCTACAGTAAACTCTATTTGATGTCGACGAACTAGCAAACAAAAACGGATAAGGCGGCCATGCGATCGCATGGCAAAAACACTGAAAACTCATGCGATCGCATGAGGTATTGTAGCAGGCCACATACTATAAAAGCTCGATTCATTCCTCCGTATTATTATTTTTTTATATTATTATTATTATTATTATTATTATTATTATTATTATTATTATTATTATTATTATTATTATTATTATTATTAAGATTAATATTATTATTATTAATCTTATTATAATATTATTATTAGTAATATATATACCTAAAATACTACGACGAGGTTATGAGCGTGTCACCTTCAAAATGGGCTTTTGAGCGGGATAGAGCTAAGGAAATTATGGGTTATTGCTAAGGAGGTTATGGGTAATGTTTGAGGGTATATTTGTGAATCAAATCTAGTGTTTATCATCTCTGTTGTGTCTACGTACTTTCCTACAATATTGAATCTCAATATTGATACGTAAGCACTCATATTTTATCTTTTATACATTAATTGTGTATCCATGTCTAGTGCTCGAGTATATATATTTATGCATGCTTGTATGCTAAATTTTGTCGTTAAACAGTTATGATGAATCACGAAGTAAATACATATATTACTGATAAAAGGTATATGATATGCATGTTTTTGGAAAGCTGGCGAAAAATCAATAACTTTTCATTTAGAAATCGCGTAATTTCGATGAACGAATTAAAAGATATGATCAACTGAATTATGATTGACATTAATTGAAATTGCTTTTGAAACTTGTTTGTAAGAATGATAAATTGGATTTTTGAATATTACCAGCCAAGTAAATGAATCCATATATAAGGCACGTCTCGTTTTGTTGAATTATTGTCAAAATTGACTTTTTGAAACGACTTTGGATAACTTTTGTATGTCGATCTCGAGCATTAGGATTGTTATACACTATGACCTGACCTAGCTTGATAGACATTTATTGACCAACATATGTTCTCTAGGTTGAGATCTACGGTTATTTGGTAATCCGAGTTTCGATCACATTTTGGTGAACGACTTTATATGCTGCTAAGGTGAGTTTCATTGATCCCTTTTTAATTGCTTTTGCAATATATATTTTTGGGTTGAGAATACATGCACTTTATTTTAAACGCAATGGATACAAGTACATACTAAATTCTACACTGAGTTTGAACCAAAAATCCCTTAGCTTTGGTAGCTGTTAACTGCCAGTTATAAGAACTGGTGGGCACGAGTAGTAGTATATGGATCCATAGGGCTTGATATCCCCGTCCGAGCTAGAGCACTAGCCTTTTAACGGACGTATGCTATTTGAGAAATGTACACGTTGGTTTGCGTGTATTATTAAGATGATTATACAAAGGGTACAAATTATATATACGTTAAGGTTAGTTACCAGGGTGCTCAATTTCGTAGAATATTTTGATAAACGTTTCTGGATTGAACAACTGAAATCTTGTGATCCACCTTTATATACAGATTATGCGCAACATTAAAACTATGAACTCACCAACCTTTGTGTTGACACTTGTTAGCATGTTTATTCTCAGGTTCCCTAGAAGTCTTCCGCTGTTTGCTTATATGTTAGACAAGCTATGTGCATGGAGTCATACATGGCATATTTTTCAAGGAAACGTTGCATTCACCAAATCATCACCATGTATCTTATTTTGACTGCATTATCAACGGAAGTATTATTGTAAATTATTATATTACGGTGATTGTCTATATGTAGAAATCATCAGATGTCGAAAACCTTTGATTTAAATATTCATTTATGGTGTGCCTTTTCAAAAGAATGCAATGTTGACAAAACGTATCATATAGAGGTCAAATACCTCGCAATGAAATCGATGAATGACGTGTTTGTCCATATGGATTTGGAGCGATCATCACATATATATATAGAGCAAAAGATTTCGTAGATTACGGAGAGATTTACGGAATATGTCAGGCAAAGTTTACAATAACAGATACGCTAAGATATGACTTTTTGTCTATACATTATTCATGAATTAATGCAGTAAGATGTGTCTAGACTAAGAATGATAAGCAAGTGATTCCCTAAGAATGAGAAGGAGACAATTTTAGACACAAAATGATAAGCAAAACTTTTCACATGCAGACACGATCGAAGTCCAGACCCACTAATGCATCTAAACAACTATCAGTTAGACACACTAATGCAAGACCTGGTTCGCTAAGACCACCGCTCTGATACCAACTTTAATGACCCGTCCTAATCCATCTGGACGAATACATTATATTTGGTTACATCGCGAGGTATTTGACCTCTATATGATTGATGTTTTGCGAGGTGTATACGAAATAGTTTATATTTTACTAGGAAAAACTATTAAATACGATACAATTTTACACAAGATATTTATTTATTTATAGAATGGATATACTTAAACCTTGCTACAACACTTATAGGCAGTGTACCTAATCGTAAAGTAGTGTAGTTTTTAGTAAGTCCGGTTCGTTCCACAGGGAAATCTTTAAACAAAGCTCAACGCTATATTAGTTTACTTTTATAAAAATACAAATATATATAAGTAATATTATTATTATAAAAAGGGGGTTTTTACCGTTTAATGACCGGTTTGTCGATTTTAAAACTTTAGTCGCAGTTAAAACCTAATGTAAAATATTAAATAAATAAAAGACTTAAATTAAAGCGTAAAGTAAATAACAATAATGAAATTGCGAATAATAAAAGTGCGATAAAATAAACTTGCGATAATTAAAGAGTACGATAATTAAAAGTGCGATAAAATAAATTAACAATAAAAATGCGATAATTAGAAGTGCAATTAAATATAAAATAAAGGAAATTAAATATGAAATAAAAGAATTATGCTTATTTAAACTTCCGTAATCATGATGTTTGACGTGTTGATTTTAGTTTTATGCCCATGGGTTAATTGTCCTTTGTCCTGGATTATTTAATCTGTCCGTCTGGTTTTTGTCCATAACATTCCATCAGTCATAAATATAAAGTGCGAGTGTCCTCGTCAAATTATTATTGTACCCGAAGTTAAATATTCCAACTAATTGGGGATTCGAATTGTAACAAGGTTTTAATACTTTGTTTAATGAATACACCAGGTTATCGACTGCGTGTAAACCAAGGTTTTACTACTTTGTTAACAATTACACCAATTACCCTTGAATGTAATTTCACCCCTGTTTTAATTATTCTAGTGGCTATTAATCCATTCCCGTGTCCGGTTAAATGAACGATTATTCGTACATATAAATACCCCGCCCATCGTGTCCGATTGAGTGTATATGGTAATTTATAGGGACGCCCAATTGTAAATCTTTATATTAACATTAACAAACTTTCATTTAGTTAAACAAATATAAAGCCCATTAATAGCCCATAGTCTAATTTCCACAAGTGTCGTTCTTTTGTCCAAACCCCAATTATGGTACAAAGCCCAATTACCCAATTTTAGTAATTAGCCCAACATCATGATTACTTCGTTTTAAATAAGCATAATAATAACTTAGCTACGAGACATTAATATAAAAAGGTTGAACATAACTTACAATGATTAAAAATAGCGTAGCGTTATACGGACAGAATTTCGACTTACACCCTTACAACATTCGCTAACATACCCTTATTATTAGAATTATAATTAAAATTAAAATATAAATTATAAATATATATATTTTACGTATATATGAGAGAAAAGAGATTGATGGATATATTTTTGGTTCACCAAAGCTCGATTTTATAGGAGATGTGGCCTGACTTTTCATGCCATGCGATCGCATGGACTTTCTTCTTCCTGGCCATGCGATCGCATGGCCAGCTGGGAGAGCTCACATGTTGCTTGTTTCCTTGTGCCGACGTTTTATAAATAATATAATATATTAAATAATTATAAGAATTATTTAAATATTATATTATATTTATGTGCATAGTTGACTTGTAATTTTTAGTCCGTTGCGTCGAGCATTGAGAGTTGACTCCGTTCCCGGTTCCGGATTTTCGAACGTCCTCGCGTACAATTTTATATTTTGTACTTTGCGTTTTGAATCTTGTACTCTTGTAATTTCGAGACGTTTCTTATCAATAATTGGAACCTCTTTGATTGTCTTTTGTACTTTTGAGCTTTTTTGTCGTTTGCGTCTTCAATTCGTCGAATCTGTCTTTTGTCTTCACCTTTTATTATTTAAACGAATATCACTTGTAAATAGAACAATTGCAACTAAAAGCTTGTCTTTCTTGAGGAATAATGCTATGAAATATATGTTCGTTTTTAGCATTATCAAATATTCCCACACTTGAGCGTTGCTTGTCCTCAAGCAATATCGTATTTGAAATACTAGAATCACTTCTTTATTCTTCATACTTTGTACATCAGTGATTTCTATACGGTGGTATAAACAATGGTAGTAACGATATGGTTTACAGTCCCACATGACTATAAAAATTTAGATCCATTAAGGAAATTGGATCTTTATGAAAACATTTGATCTTTTGAAAATTAAATCTAGTTTTTACCCTAGATAAGTTTTCCGGAATAACCCTTTACCGGTGTTTGCAAAATATTTTTGTGGGTTTGGTGGGTTTCAGATTTGAAAATTTTAGCTCAAAACTTATGGTTTTGTGTCACCCACTTGCTAACCTTGTATTTGGAAAGCAACACGTCCAGTTTACTTGTCCCGTATATTACCTTTCGGTAAACTACCGTCCGGTTGTAAAGGAAAGCGTTGAACAAGCAACTGTTAAGGCAATGTCCCCTGACATGCTTTTAATTATGGTCTATAACGTGTCGGACGCAATTACTATCCTTTGTAGGAGCAATAGTAAAGCTTACCCTTATGATTTTTTGGTATGGCACAAGGTCCTGTCTTTGACCACTATGCAACCACCGTTCTTACGGTTGACACCCGATTTGGTTCAGGTGACCTAATGAATTCCAGGTGAATTCCTAGGATTTCACGTTCAATGGTAATGAACGCATTAAAAATAGGGTTTTCAGAAAACAAACCGGTTTGTAATTTTGATCAAAATATTTTCTCGTTCAAGCTCGAGTTTAGATATCATTGAATTCCATGAGTTTGAATTCTCAATCTTTAAGGTCAATCTCTAGGATTGAGTAATATCAGTCTTAAAAGCTGATTTTTAATCTTTAAGGAGATTATCCTTTCTGGGGATCTGATTCATTAGTCTTATCCAGCTAATTTGCATGGTGCCCCCCCATTTTACAAGATAAATCCTTCTCATGGTTAGGATAAATCTGACCACTTGACGACCCTGTTTAATGCTGAGGTCCGTGGATTTCCTGCTAATTTTAGTGATGACTTTTCTAGATTTTTCGTCAACCTACAGCTGGTCTGGACGACAACTTCATGACCTAAATCAAGAAGCGCGTTTCTTTTTCGGAAGACTTTACTTCCTTTTAATGATGGAATTGATTCATCGTGTAGATCCATCTTTCCTTTTCTTTCATTGGGTAAAACAGTTTAGTTTAGTCCAAAGCAAAAGTATTTTCAGTTATTTGTTACAGATATATGTGACATATGTTTAAGATAACTTGGTAAATTTTCCCACACTTGGCTTTTATTTTCCTTTTTTATCGTCCTCTATTCCATTTTAAATGAATTTCAACATTTTGGTTTGTTTCTCAATTTATGTCCTTTCCGAGGTAACAATAATTTCGGTGTTAACACCTAGTTTTATCGTTCATAAATATGTATAAACATGATTTTGAGTTCATTTAATTGAAAATTTTGAAAAATTTTACTAGAATTGGGTAGTCAGTATATAAGACTAGGGCTGTTCTTTATTATCAGAGAGCACTAGATTCTAATACAACTACTACGTTACTAGTATTTTTAATGGTTACCAAGTGTATAAAGTAAAAAAAAAATTTTAAAATCCGAAAGAATTTAACCCCTTCCCACACTTAAGATCTTGCAATGCCCTCATTTGCAAGAAATCAGTAACAATTTAAATTATTGAGGGTGATTTGTGTGAAAATGATTAAATTTTACCAAAGTTTTCAAATATATTGGCGTTTGTTTGCTGAATGATAAATGGTGCACATCATTTGTTCATTCCGTCTGTTGTGACATCATATTTATTTGTCATCTTGTCGTCAAAATTAGTAGCTTTTGCTGAACTTAATGCCAGTCTTTGAAAATGCGCTGTTTTCAAAAGTAAAGATTTTTGGGTTTTTTAATGTTTTTGGCATACTTTAATTCAATAAGATTAAAAATAATGATAATAAAAGTTTTCGTCCCTCCCTTGGGTAAAGCAATTTCGGTTCAAAGACCTAGTCTTCAACTTACGACGAATTTTAAAAATCATATTTTTAACTTAATGAGATAAAGTAAATTTTTTTTTTAAATTCACACAACATAAATATAAAATTCAAAATTAATATTAAAAATTCACACCAAACTTAAAATTTGAAATGCATAAAATTAAAAATTCATATTTTTTTTTTTTAAAATTAAAAATTCACACCAATCTTAATTTAAAAATTCATATTATAAATTCATACCAATCTTATATTAATTTTTCAAATATTTACAATTTTTAAATATATTGTTTTCACAAAGTTTACAATATTAATTTAAGATTTATATTAATTTTAAAAACATGGTAAAAATAAAATTAAAAATCTTTTTGTCTTTTTATCCCACTTTAATCTATCAAATATTATCAAAAAAATGCGCCCCTCTTTTCGGTAAAGTAATTTCGGTTCCAAGACCTAATTTAACTCATGACGAATTTTTGAAATATTTTGGGTTGATTGATTAAAGATATTTATACCTTAAGAATAAACGGTAAATTTCGCAGTGATGTAATAAATTTTTTGAATGATATCAATAATTTCGGTCGCCAAACCTAATTTTATTTAATACCAATTTAATACTTTTTAGCGAACAAATTAGCGTTTATTATCAAAAGGTTAAAAATAAAAATAAAAATAAAAACTGTACAGACATACCTGTGAAATAGATTTCTTAGTTATATGATCTATCCCATTCATAAGATAGTCGGTTTAATTGGTTTTCCATGGCTACATAGGCGTAACCTTGAGCATTCAGTGTCTTTTCTTCTAAACATATGAACGGTCCGTCTCTGCATAAAGTAACAAATTCGGTATTTGAATAGGTTTGATTATTTGAACATTTACCTCCATGTGACCATTTTCCGCATTTGTGACATCTTTCTAGGTGTCGTGCTCTTCTTTTCGCTGCGGATTTTGATTTTCCTTTACCAAATTGTAACTTATTATCTTCGCATCTGGATTCTTTTCTAACTCCGTCCATTCTTTCTCTGATTACTGATACTATTTCACTCGGTAGTATGTCATTATTTCTTTTAGTGATCAAAGCGTGTAGCATTAGACCATGGTTTAGTTCACAGGCAGTCTTCATTTTGTAAAAACCTAAAAAAAAATAAAAATTCAGAATGGGGGGAGAAGACTAGTTCTTTAGGGTCTGCTAGGGAAAGACCATTCGGGTTCCATTTTCGAGAACTACACGAAAACAGACAATCTAACTCTAACAGAAATACATATTATCCTTTAAAGACTTGATTCTCCCCACACTTAGTTAGCTGTGGTGTCGAAATTGTGATTAACTTCGTTGTCGACTTCCATCGGACCATGTATGTAATGTTTAACTCTGTGACCATTAACTTTAATTTCAATCCCATTTGAATTTATCAATTCTATCGTTCCGTATGGGAAAACTCTTTTGACTATGAATGGTCCAGACCATCTTGATTTCAATTTTCCAGGAAATAGCTTGAATCGTGAACTGAAAAGAAGAACTCTGTCTCTTTCTTTAAATTCTTTTGAACTTCTGATTTTTTTATCATGCCATTTCTTCGTTCTTTCCTTATAGATTAACGAATTTTCGTATGCTTCATGTCTTAATTCTTCTAATTCGTTTAGTTGACTTAATCGTAGACGTCCGGCTTCATGTAAATCAAGATTACATGTTTTCAAAGCCCAAAATGCTTTGTGTTCAATTTCTACTGGAAGATGACATGCTTTTCCATAAACAAGTCTAAAAGGTGTGGTTCCAATTGGAGTTTTGTAGGCTGTTCTAAAAGCCCAGAGTGCATCCTCCAATTTAATGGACCATTCCTTCGGATTTGATCCTACGGTTTTCTCTAGAATACGTTTTAAAGCTCGGTTGGTATTTTCAACTTGTCCACTTGTTTGTGGATGATATGCGGTGGAGATTTTATGAGTTACTCCATATCTTTTAAGAACTTTCTCAAGTTGATTATTACAGAAATGAGTACCCCGATCACTTATTAAAGCTTTCGGTGTTCCAAACCTTGCAAAAAGACGTTTTAAAAAGTTGACTACAACTCGTGCATCGTTAGTTGGGAGAGCTTGTGCTTCCGCCCATTTAGATACATAATCAATGGCTACGAGTATATATAGATTATTATTAGATTTTGGAAATGGACCCATAAAGTCAATACCCCAAATGTCAAATACTTCACATACTTGGATGACATTTTGTGGCATTTCATCACGTTGACTTATTTTTCCGGCCCTTTGACATGCATCACAGGATTTGCAAAGAAGGTGTGCGTCTTTGTAAATTGTAGGCCAATAGAATCCAGCTTCATAAACTTTTCTTGCTGTTAGTTGAGGCCCATAATGCCCTCCTGTTGGTCCTGTGTGACAATGGTTTAATATTTTACTAGCTTCATCTCCAAATACACATCGGCGTATTATTCCAACGGGATAACTTTTAAACAAATGTGGATCTTCCCAGAAATAGTGTTTTATATCACTGAAGAATTTCTTTCGTCTTTGGTACGATAATCCTTTTTCAAGAAATCCATAAACTAAGTAGTTTGCATAGTCTGCAAACCATGGGATTTCTTTATAATCTATCTTCAATAGATATTCATCAGGAAAGTTGTCTTGTATGGCCAATTCATTTAGAACTTCTAATTCGGGATTTTCAAGACGAGAAAGATGATCAGCGGCGAGATTTTCTGCTCCTCTTTTATCTCGGATTTCAATATCAAACTCTTGTAAGAGTAAGATCCAACGGATTAATCTTGGTTTAGCATCTTGTTTTGAAAATAGGTATCTAAGAGCAGAATGGTCGGTATAGACCACCGTTTTTGCTAGAACGAGATATGATCGAAATTTGTCAAAAGCAAAGGCAATAGCAAGGAGTTCTTTTTCAGTAGTTGTATAGTTTGTTTGTGCTCCTTGTAACGTCTTACTAGCATAATATATAGGTTGAAATCGTTTTTCAATCATTTGTCCTAAAACGGCTCCCATTGCAAAATCACTTGCATCGCACATTAGTTCAAATGGTAGATTCCAATTTGGTGTTATCATGATTGGTGCATTAGTGAGTTTCTCTTTAAGAATATTAAAAGATTTGATACACTCATCTGAAAAGATGAATGGCGCATCCTTTTCTAGGAGTTTATTCATAGGAGTGGCAATTTTAGAAAAATCTTTTATGAAACGTCGGTAAAAACCGGCATGCCCTAGAAAACTCCTAACTCCTCTAACATTTGTGGGATGTGGAAGTTTAGCAATTACATCTACTTTAGCTCTATCCACTTCAATTCCTTCTTTTGAAATTTTATGTCCAAGAACGATGCCTTCTTTAACCATGAAATGGCATTTCTCCCAATTAAGTACTAGATTTGATTTTTCGCATCTAATTAACATTCGTTCCAGATTAACTAGACATGATTTAAATGTATCACCGAAGACTGAAAAGTCATCCATGAATACTTCCATGCATTCTTCTATCATGTCGTGAAAAATCGCCATCATACACCTTTGAAAGGTTGCAGGGGCGTTACAAAGTCCAAATGGCATGCGTTTGTAAGCAAAAGTACCATAAGGGCACGTGAATGTGGTTTTCTCTTGGTCCTCGGGTGCTATTGGAATTTGAAAATATCCGGAAAATCCATCTAGAAAACAATAGTAACTATTTCCGGCTAATCTTTCCAACATTTGATCTATGAAAGGTAAGGGAAAGTGATCTTTTCTGGTGGCGTCATTTAATTTTCTATAATCAATACATACACGCCATCCTGTTACAGTCCTAGTAGGAATAGGCTCATTTTTCTCATTTGTAATGACAGTCATGCCACCCTTCTTAGGCACGCATTGAACTGGGCTTACCCATGGACTATCAGAGATTGAATAAATTAAACCTGCATCTAGCAGTTTAATAATCTCTTTCTTAACTACATCTTGCATATTAGGATTTAGTCTTCGTTGGCGTTGCACATACGTTTTATGACCTTCTTCCATAAGGATTTTATGTGTGCAATACGAAGGACTTATTCCTTTAATATCATGAATCTTCCATGCAATGGCTGGTTTATGAGCTTTCAACACAGAAATGAGTTGTGATTTCTCATTTTCAGTAAGAGAAGATGATATTATTACAGGTAATTCAGATTCACCATGTAAATAAGCGTATTCCAAATGGTTTGGAAGTGGCTTTAACTCTAATTTCGGAGGTTCTTCTATCGATGATTTATATCGATATCTGTCTTCTTCTTTTAGCATTTGAATTTTTTCTGTTGTTGGTTCATATCCATTAGCTATAAGTGTAGCTAACATTTCAGCTTCATCAATTGGTTCATTACCTTCTCCTAAAGAACATTCTCCCGTTCCTTGTAATTCTGGAAATTCTTCTAATAATTCTGCATGTGCATCTATAGTTTGAATATAATAACATGTATCATCTGCAGATTGTGGTTGTTGCATTGCTCTATCAACTGAAAAGGTAACACTCTCATCCTCTATACTTAGGGTCAGTTTCTTACCGAACACGTCTATCATTGCTTTAGCCGTGTTTAAGAATGGTCTTCCTAATATGAAAGGAACTTGAGAATCTTCTTCCATGTCCAAAACAACAAAATCTACTGGAAATACTAAAGTACCAACTTTAACTAGCATGTTCTCCATTAACCCTCTAGGATATTTTATTGATCTATCGGCTAGTTGTATGCTTATTCTTGTTGGTTTCAATTCTCCAAGGTCTAGTTTAGTGTATAGTGAATACGGCATTATATTTATACTAGCACCTAAGTCTGCCAATGCTTCTATTGAACTAAGACTACCCAGAAAACATGGAATTGTGAAACTTCCTGGATCAGATAGTTTTTCTGGTATCTTATTCAACAGCACTGCTGAACAATTAGCATTCATAGTAACAGCCGAGAGTTCTTCCATTTTCTTTCTATTTGAGATTAGATCTTTCAAGAATTTAGCATATCTAGGCATTCCTGAAATCACATCAATGAAAGGAAGATTTACATTTATCTGTTTAAACATATCCAAAAATTTGGATTGCTCGGCTTCAAGTTTCTCTTTCTTCATTTTACTCGGGTAAGGAAGTGGTGGTTGGTATGGTTTAACATAAGGTTTATCCTTAACTGTGTTATCTTCATTAACTTTTTCAACTACCGGTTCTTTTTCCTTATCTTGATCAGGTTGTGGTTCTTGTGGAGTAGAAATAGTTTCGTCAGAAGTTACAGGTATTTCAGGTGGTTTAAGTGTTGTACCACTTCTTGTGGTAATGGCTTTAGCTGTTTCATTCCGGGGGTTAGCGTTTGTATCACTAGGTAGACTTCCCGGTTTTCTTTCACCTATTAACCTTGCTAGGTTACTTACTTCTTGTTCCAGATTTTGAATAGAAGCTTGTTGATTTCTAAATGCTTGAGCATTTTGTTCATTGGTTTGTTTCTGAGATGTGAAAAACTGTGTTTGAGTTTCAACTAGCTTCGTCATCATATCTTCTAAATTCGGCTTTTTATCATCGGTTTGTTGTGGTGGTTTGTTTTGAAAATTCGGTCTTTGCTGGTTGTAAGTATTATTGGATACTTGTTGATTGCTAGGACCTTGTTGGTTGTTGTATGGAATATTTCGGTTATAATTCTGGTTTTGATTGTAAATCGGTCTTGGCGGTTGATAATTATTCTGATAATTATTTCCAGGCCTTTGGTTTATGTATGAAATATTCTCTCTTTGTTCCATTGTTAATTCAATACTGAGACAATCTTTTGTCAAATGTGGTCCTCCACACTGCTCACAACTAATTCGTATTGAGTGAATATCTTTAGTCATCTTTTCCATTCGTCTCTCCACAGCATCTATCTTTGCGGAAATGGAATCTAAGTCATGGCTAGAATTGGCTCTAGCTGCTTTAGATGATCTAATGATATCTTTTTCTTGGTGCCACTCATGTGAGTGGGAAGCAGTGTTATCAATAATTTTGTAAGCATCAGTTTCGGTTTTCTTCATAATAGAACCACCAGCTGCTATATCTATGTCTTTCCTTGTAGTGATGTCGCATCCTTGGTAGAATATTTGTACTATTTGACAGGTGTCTAAACCATGTTGCGGACATCCTCTTAACAACTTTCCATATCTTGTCCACGCCTCATATAGAGTTTCATTTGGTTTCTGCGTGAACGTAACAATTTCTGCTTGAAGTCTTACGACTTTAGATGCAGGAAAGAATTGTTTAAGAAATTTGTCAACTAAAACATCCCATGTATCAATCGCCCCTTCAGGTAACGATCCCAACCAATCTTTGGCTTCTCCCTTTAAAGTCCAGGGAAATAACATGAGATATATCTGTTCATCCTCCACTTCTCGGATTTTAAATAGTGTGCAGATCCTATTAAAGGTACGTAGATGTTCATTTGGATCTTCCTTCAGCGCACCACTAAATTGGCATTGATTAGTCACCATATGTAGAATTTGTCCTTTGATTTCATAATCTGGCGCATTAATGTCAGGATGAGTAATTGCGTGACCTTGGCCAGTGCGTTTAGCTCTCATTCGGTCTTCCATACTTAGAGGTTCCAGATTCTCCATAATTGAATTTGTTGAATCGGTATCACTAGATGATTCTGATTTAATGGTTCGTTCCTCAACAATCTCTGTTTGAATGATTGGTGGCTCCGGAGGAAAGTTTAATGGTTCAGGATCTACGAACCGTTCCTGAATATTCTCCGGATTCTCAATTGTGAGGTCGGGTTCAAAAAATGGATTATCGGAAATTTGAACTGAAGTTCTTGGTCTACTGGATGACGATTCTAAAGAAAAATCAACGGCGTTTATATTTGCTAAATGTCTTGATCTAGTTACAGGTGGTGAACGTACAAAAGGTGGTGAACGTCTTGCTCGGTGCATTCACTGAATATCCTATTAGTTTTTAAAAGGAAGAAAAATTATAATAAGTTATCCAATTAATAGACTTTTCTGATTTTGCCCACGTTTCGAATAGCCAAAAGATGCAGCAGAGGGGCAGGATTCGTTTGGTCTCAATATAATTGAGGACTGTTTGGCTCCAATAACCCGGTCCACGTACAAATCCAACTATTACTACGAACCAGAAAATTTTGATGTCTATTAATTTAACCACTTAAAATAAATTTTCGTAATTTTAAGAAATTTAGATAAGAAGTAGAATAAAAATATATGTCCTAAAACTAGAATAGCGAGAAATAAGAAAGAAAAAGAGCTCGTCGAAAAAGGTAGAAAAAGAAAAATGGTTGAAAAATAAAAGGTGACGGAAAAATAAAAGAAACTTATAAAACTTAAAAATACTTGACTAACCTAACCTTATTACTACAACTAACTTAAAATTATAATCGCAAATTGAAATTACTAACTGGAATGATAATTGATACATAGTAAAAGGTGTCTAAAAATATTAAAGCTTACAAGAAAAACTAAATCCCAAATGGAAATAACTTAAAAAGAAACTAAAACTTAAAAAGGCGTCGCAAAATTCTAAAGCACCTAAATCTTAGTCTAAAGAAAAAGCACTTAAGGAATTCTACGGCAAAGCCTAAAAATCTAGAAGTAAAAATAATTATGGCAAAAACTATGAATTAAAACTAAATATGAGCTAAAAATACAAAAGTTACGCTAAAACGATTAAAAAGGGACAAAATATAAAAATATATAAAAAGTTGTAAAAAGTACAATTTTTATAAAAATATTATTTTTATATTATTTATTTTATAAAACTACTAATTTTACAATTTAAATAAACTAATTAAACTAAAAATACAAATTAATAATAAAAACTAAATTAATATATATTATATATAACCCTAATTAGGGTTTTAATATTATAATTATTATTATTATCCGTAATTAATGCAGGCAGGCTGCAGTCTGGCGTGTCAGATGGGCTCATGCGATCGCATGAGTCCTCAGTTGCCCAGCCATGCGATCGCATGGGCTAGGGTTTCGGGCCAAAAGCTGGGCTGCTACAGTGTTCGGGCCGAATTAATATATATTTATTTATTTTTTTTCTGTTTTAATAAAATTATGTAATATATTTATATAAATTAAATAAAACTTATATTTTTATAAAATAAAGATAAAGAAACTTTTATATAACTTACAAACTCTAAAAAAAAATATTTATATTTTTGTTTTTATTTTTATATTTTCGAATATTTAAAACGTATTTCTATAAAACGTACTAAAAATAAAAAACTTTTTTTTTTGTGTGTGGCGTTTCGCTTTGGCGTTTCCCCGGCAGCGGCGCCAAAAATACTTGATGTTTTGCGAGGTGTATACGAAATAGTTTATATTTTACTAGGAAAAACTATTAAATACGATACAATTTTACACAAAATATTTATTTATTTATAGAATGGATATACTTAAACCTTGCTACAACACTTATAGGCAGTGTACCTAATCGTAAAGTAGTGTAGTTTTTAGTAAGTCCGGTTCGTTCCACAGGGAAATCTTTAAACAAAGCTCAACGCTATATTAGTTTACTTTTATAAAAATACAAATATATATAAGTAATATTATTATTATAAAAAGGGGGTTTTTACCGTTTAATGACCGGTTTGTCGATTTTAAAACTTTAGTCGCAGTTAAAACCTAATGTAAAATATTAAATAAATAAAAGACTTAAATTAAAGCGTAAAGTAAATAACAATAATGAAATTGCGAATAATAAAAGTGCGATAAAATAAACTTGCGATAATTAAAGAGTACGATAATTAAAAGTGCGATAAAATAAATTAACAATAAAAATGCGATAATTAGAAGTGCAATTAAATATAAAATAAAGGAAATTAAATATGAAATAAAAGAATTATGCTTATTTAAACTTCCGTAATCATGATGTTTGACGTGTTGATTTTAGTTTTATGCCCATGGGTTAATTGTCCTTTGTCCTGGATTATTTAATCTGTCCGTCTGGTTTTTGTCCATAACAGTCCATCAGTCATAAATATAAAGTGCGAGTGTCCTCGTCAAATTATTATTATACCCGAAGTTAAATATTCCAACTAATTGGGGATTCGAATTGTAACAAGGTTTTAATACTTTGTTTAATGAATACACCAGGTTATCGACTGCGTGTAAACCAAGGTTTTACTACTTTGTTAACAATTACACCAATTACCCTTGAATGTAATTTCACCCCTGTTTTAATTATTCTAGTGGCTATTAATCCATTCCCGTGTCCGGTTAAATGAACGATTATTCGTACATATAAATACCCCGCCCATCGTATCCGATTGAGTGTATATGGTAATTTATAGGGACGCCCAATTGTAAATCTTTATATTAACATTAACAAACTTTCATTTAGTTAAACAAATATAAAGCCCATTAATAGCCCATAGTCTAATTTCCACAAGTGTCGTTCTTTTGTCCAAACCCCAATTATGGTACAAAGCCCAATTACCCAATTTTAGTAATTAGCCCAACATCATGATTACTTCGTTTTAAATAAGCATAATAATAACTTAGCTACGAGACATTAATATAAAAAGGTTGAACATAACTTACAATGATTAAAAATAGCGTAGCGTTATACGGACAGAATTTCGACTTACACCCTTACAACATTCGCTAACATACCCTTATTATTAGAATTATAATTAAAATTAAAATATAAATTATAAATATATATATTTTACGTATATATGAGAGAAGAGAGATTGATGGATATATTTTTGGTTCACCAAAGCTCGATTTTATAGGAGATGTGGCCTGACTTTTCATGCCATGCGATCGCATGGACTTTCTTCTTCCTGGCCATGCGATCGCATGGCCAGCTGGGAGAGCTCACATGTTGCTTGTTTCCTTGTGCCGACGTTTTATAAATAATATAATATATTAAATAATTATAAGAATTATTTAAATATTATATTATATTTATGTGCATAGTTGACTTGTAATTTTTAGTCCGTTGCGTCGAGCATTGAGAGTTGACTCCATTCCCGGTTCCGGATTTTCGAACGTCCTCGCGTACAATTTTATATTTTGTACTTTGCGTTTTGAATCTTGTACTCTTGTAATTTCGAGACGTTTCTTATCAATAATTGGAACCTCTTTGATTGTCTTTTGTACTTTTGAGCTTTTTGGTCGTTTGCGTCTTCAATTCGTCGAATCTGTCTTTTGTCTTCACCTTTTATTATTTAAACGAATATCACTTGTAAATAGAACAATTGCAATTAAAAGCTTGTCTTTCTTGAGGAATAATGCTATGAAATATATGTTCGTTTTTAGCATTATCAATGATACATTTTACAAACATTGCATTCGTTTCTAAAAGACAAACTTTCATTACATCGAAAGTTGACGGCATGCATACCATTTCATAATATATCCAACTATAATTGACTTAATAATAATCTTGATGAACTCAACAACTCGAATGCAACGTCTTTTGAAATATGTCATTAATGACTCCAAGTAGTATCTCTAAATTGAGCAAATGCACAGCGGAAGATTTCTTTCATACATGAGAATAAACATGCTTTAAAGTGTCAACCAAAAGGTTGGTGAGTTCATTAGTTTATCATAATCGATCATTTTCATCATTTTAATAGACCACAAGATTTTCATTTCCATTTCTCATAAATTTACGTCCCATGCATAGAGACAAAAATCATTCATATGGATTGAACACCTGGTAACCGACATTAACAATATGCATATAAGAATATCCCCATCATTCCGGGACATCCATCGGACATGATAAATTTCAAAGTACTAAAGCATCTGCAACAACGTATGGGGTTTGTTAGGCCCAATAGATCTATATTTAGGATTCGCGTCAATTAGTAGACTGGTTTACTAATTCTTAGGCTACCAAGCAAAAAGGGGCATATTCGGCTTCGATCCATTCAACCATATAATGTAGTTTTGATTATTTGTGTCTATTTCGTAAAACATTTATAAAAGCGCATGTATTCTCAGTCCCAAAAATATATATTGCAAAAGCATTTAAAAAGGGAGTAATGAAACTCACGATATTGTATTTTGTAGTAAAAATACATATAACGACATTGAACAATGCATGGCTGTCCTCGGATTCACGAACCTATATCAGTTTATATATCAAATAATATTATAAGCATGTAATGGTAATAAATCAAATATTAATTATATAATATATATATATATATATATATATATATATATATATATATATATATATATATATATATATATATATATATATATATATATATATTAATAGTTATAAAATAGTTATATAAGTCTTATTTTTGTTATGTATTTATTAATATCATTTATTAAATTTTTAAAGGCAAGTTTTAATGTTAATACTTATTAGTGTATTTTAACTATTATATTTCATAATATATCATTTATTATAATATCTTAATATTATAACTATGTTATAATTATTATTTATTAATGTTCTATATATAATATAATGTATTAAATTTATATATATATATATATATATATATATATATATATATATATATATATATAAATATATATATATAATTATTTTGATATTCATGATAATTCTAATAATAATAATAATGATAATATTATTAATGATAACATCAATAATATCAATAATAGCAATAATAATATCTTTATCATAATCAAACTTACATTTATAATAATTATACTTACATCTTAATCATAATTATATTCATAACTATTATTATATACATCAAGTTTAATTCATAATCTTTTTCATATAATTAAAACATATTTGGTTATTAAAACTATACAAGAATTTCTTTTTCATGTTTTAACCATAATTCTAATACTTTTAACATCACTTCTGTACACACTCTTCATTATTTTATCAATTCAATAACTTTGCTATAATTCAGATAGTTTAATTTTGTCATCTTAAAATACAAAGTATAACTAATGTATCTTAATCACAATAATCTTTTCAGTTTCCATTCATTAATATTTTATAAATCTTTTACTCAAAATCGTATTATCTAGTAATAATATTAACGATTAATGATAATACTAATAATAACATTAATAATACTTACAATAATAGTAATAGCAATTGTTATAATACTTAATACTATGATAATAATAATAGATTATATTGTTTTCTTAATAATGATAATAATAATCATAATCCTAATAATAATAATAATAATAATAATAATAATAATAATAATAATAATAATAATAATAATAATAATAATAATAATAATAATAATAATAATAATAATAATAATAATAATAATAATAATACTTATACTTATACTAGTAGTAATAATAATAATGGTAATAATTATATTTGTAATAATAATAACAATAATAACAATAATACTAATGATAATAATAATAATGAAATAATAATAATACAAATAATAGGATCACTACCTCTCAAAATAGGCTGAAAAAGAAAAAGATGCCACCAGCAGGGCTCGAACCCTTGACCACTCGCTCACCCGTAACACTCAAGACCGTTGGGTTGATGCCCATTTTCTGAATACATTCCCCTCTCAGTTTTATTTAACCCTAAACCCGAATTCATCTTCTTCTCCTTCATCAGTTTCTATTACATCAAAAATCTTTCTAACTTCTAATTGATTATTTGTTTTACGATTTAAACTTGAAACAGAAACGACTATAAATAACCAGAGTAATTAAAACAGAAAAGAAAATAAAAAAAATAGCTGTAGCAGACGTTTATGGTTCTTCATGAACTCAAAATCAAATTCAAATTTTGAGGAAGTTTCAGACCATACTTAGAACATGAAAATGGTTTCAAATCGTTATTAGAAACTTTTTGAATACTTAATTTAATCTAAAACAATCCCTAAAACTTCAATTTGATTATAGAACAACGTTTGACTTTTAGAATTTGAAACTTTGACTCACGAATTAGAAATCAAGAAAAGGAATTAAAGGCTAGAAATTTACAGATAGTTTCAGTGAAAGATTTCCAACAACACTTCATTAATAGATTTTGAAAAATAAAACGAAATCGAGCTTTTGATTTTTATAGTTCAAGAACAGGGTAGCGGCCTGTTTCTTTCTATCTTTTCTGATAAATTCACTGATTAAAAACAATTGTAATCGATAACTGATAATGTTAATATTGAATTGAATAAGTCTTCAATAACATAGTACACTTCTTTGGATTTATAGCAATGGTGGTCGACCAGTTTTGTTTCATCAGTACAAATAAATAAATAAATAAATAAAACAGATAGGAACCTTCAACAGAATTTGGATTTATCCTTTTGATTTGGATTCGTTTTGTTTTCAATCAGAGACAAGAATCGAATATGAAGCAGTTAAATAGATATGTTAAACGGATTTATACTCTTTTCCTTAATTTTAATGTTTTATATGATAATTATTAATAATTAATAAATAAATATATTAATAATAATAATTATTCTGATAACAATAATAAATAATAATAATAATAATAATAATAATAATAATAATAATAATAATAATAATAATAATAATAATAATAATAATAATAATAATAATAATAATAATAATAATAATAATAATAATAATAATAATGATAATAATTATTAATAATAACATTCATAGTAATATTAAATAATAATAATAATATTGATAATAATAATAATATTAGAAATTTAATATTTATAATAATAATAACACCAAAATAATACTAATAATGATGATATTTAAAAATGATAATAATTAATGATAATAATCATAATACTATACTAATAATTTATATCATTAACAATAATAATATTATTAGTAATACATCAATTTATATATAACAAATTTCATATTAGTATGTTTTATTTATTATTACTAATTAATATTGAAAGTAATATTACTATAACAATTATTTTTAACTTATTCTTTTAATTTAATATGTTACTTTTATACACTATCAACTATGTGATATTTAATAACTTATATTCAATATTTAATATTTATCCATTTTATATATATGTATTACAAAGTACATATAATATTAATTATTTATGTTTAAGAATTATATCTATTTTTATATGTATATATATATATATATATATATACATATATATATATATATATATATATATATATATATATATATTATATATATTATTATATATATATATTTATGTATATATATATATATATTGACATAGATCTTAATTATCTAATATATTATTTCATTTAATTCTAATGTTTCAATTGTATTTATTATTTCACATTATTATATATATTTACAGTAACTTTTATATTTATATTTATATTTATATATATATATATATATATATATATACATTTTTTATTTACACAATTGTTCGTGAATCGTCGGGAATAGTCAAAGTCAAATGCATTTTAAGACTCAGTTAAATAACTTTTCTTATCATGTCGGAATCATATAAGAATAAAGTTTAAATTTGGTCGAAAATTTCTGGGTCGTCACACTACATGCACCTTTGCACCATTTCCCATTAAGAGACTTGTTGTTCCCGCATTTAGTTTACTTCTTTTGAACCCCTGCAAAGAATTGCAGATATGAGTTCCACATCCTGTGTCTAATACCCATGTATTAGAAGAAGTAATACTAAGCTCAACGTATACCATATATACGTTACTTGAGGTTTGCCCTGCATCCCTCTTTTCTTTCAACTCCTTTAGGTAGATCGGGCAGTTGCGTTTTCAGTAACCCATTTCACCGCAACTAAAGTACGAATCTTCCTTGGGGTTTCCTTTACCAGCAACCTTTTGCTTCTTATTTTTGTTGGTTGGGTTAACCATCTTCCCCTTTCCCTTGCCCTTGCCTTGGTAGGCAGGTCCTTTCCTCTTAGCCAGCTTTGGCTTAGAAGTGGAATCATTTTTGGACCCACCTTCATTGATCATAAGCACGGGTGAAGCCCTTTTACCCATGCTTGATTCGGCCGTCCTAAGCATGGCATGCATTTCACCAATGCTCTAATCCCAACCATTCATGTTGTAATTCAACACGAATGTGTCAAACCTTTTTGACAAAGAGTTGAGGATAAGGTCTGTGGCTAATTCATTAGACACGTTACAGTTTAGATGGTGCAATCGATCAATTAGGCTTTTTATTTTAAGAACATAGGATGAGACGGATTGGGAGTCGTCCATTCGACAAGCATGAAGCGCTCGAATCGTTTCGAAGCGCTCAATACGAGCTTGTTGAAGGAACATCTCCTTCAATTGAGTGATCATCTCGTACGCCCCATGATGCTCAAAATCCTTTTGGATCTCGGGGAACATGGTCCCAAGCATAAGGCAAGAAACTTGCACCGAATCGGTGCAATATTTCTCCCAATATGCCATACCTTCGACATCATCCTCCTCGGGTTGATCGGGAATGGGGTCTTCTAACACATACGCCCTATCCTCAAGCTTAAGGACAATTTTTAGATTGCGAATATAACAACCCTCATATTTCCATACTTGAATTGACTAATTTGCCCCTAGGGTTGTTATCCATACTTAATATAAGATTAAATTTGATGTTGATTAAATATTTTTTTTTTGTTTACACGTTTTGTTAACTAAAGTTTATACTAATTATATAAAATAACTTTAGTTAATATTAATATTAATGTGTATTATATATAAAACTATATGTAACATAATTATTAATTAAATGATAAGTTATTTTAATCATTATTTATATTTTTAGCTTATAAAAAAAAGAAATAAGATTTTTTTTATAAATTAAATAATGAGCCCATGAATTTTGACTAAATATTTTTCAAAAACAAAAACTTATTAAAAACATTTTTAACATGTTTTTATTATTTTGTCAAAATTAGCACCTTTATTTTATTATTTTTTTTCTTTTCACCAACCATTTTTTACCTATAAATACATGGCTCCTCATTCATTTTTTCTTGCCAAACACAAAAACTTAAGTTATTCTCTCAAAACCTTGAAGAAAATTTGAGGTACTTTCTATTTTTATTAATTTTTTTTTCAATATTGTCATTTATATTTATATTTATTGTATATTCTTTGTAAAATTCGAAATTAATTATGTTTATATGTTATAATTAGTATTATAAGTGTTATGATGCATAAAAATAATTTTGATAATTTATGGAATATTATTTATAATTAAATACGAATTATGTAGTGTTTAAACTTAAAAACAATGTAAAATTCGTAATAAATACTTTTAACCAAAAATAAAATATATATAATTTTTTTCTGAGTTTATAAAACTTATATAGATCTGAAAAAAATTATAAAAATATTTACTTGGGTCGAATTGGTATTTATTATATAATTAAACTCTATTATTATGTAATTCGAAGGTAAATTAAGAATAAATATAAAATAATAAAAATATTTTTTTAAATATTTTTCTACAGGTTATTAGACTGATAGAAACTTATAAAAATTATAAAAATAATTATTTGGATTTATTTAGTAATTAGGTAGAATTAAAATTGTTTTGTGAATACATTAAGGGTAAAAACAAAAATAAATATAAAAATATAATAAAAACGTTTTCTTAAATTTTTCTACTAATATATATGATTAACTAAGACTATAAAAATTATGTATATAATTTTTACATATTTAATTAATTATTTAGACATTTTTAGATAATGTTCGATTAATAAAACACTATTATTTTTGAAGTAATTTAGGTATTTATTTAAAGGTAATTGTATTTAATTTATATAAGACATACTAAGGTATAATAACTAAATATTAAATAATACTTAGGTTATATTATCACATATATAATTATTAAGTACATTAATAATTCGTTGTGTGTATACACCTAAAGTGAAGGTTAATCAAAGATAATGTATAATTCATGTGAACTTCATCGCTACTCATGGTCGTAAGTGAATGATGTCTAGGTTGCCATTTATGGGTAAGCTTGTGGATCTCGAATGCCATGACTTAGATTCTGGTCAAGAATCCTGGGCCCCCGGTTACATCTGGTCATTCCTGACTTATTTGATAGCAACGAAGTTTGAGTAGAGTTGTACAACATCTTGCTAAAGATTAACCCGAACTTTCTAAAATTGGAAAATTACTATAAGTGGAAACTTTCCATAAATAGTAACCTTCCGAAAATGGAAATTCTTTAGTGAACCATTACTATCAATATAGTACTATATACTATTGTCTGTTAGGCAATGTCTGATCATACGTTCTATCTCTAGGTTAAGATCTCATTCACGTCCTTCCGTTCAATTCTTTCATGTGCTACTAAGGTGAACTTCATAGCCCTATTTTTTACTGTTTCATAACTGTTTTACAACTTTTGAGGTGAGACACATGCTTGCTTTATAACTGTTTTACACTTAGACACAAGTACTAAATTGTTAACTATGTTGTCATGCTTATGCTGTCATGCTTTGATTCATGCTAAATCCCTACCGTAATATCGTCAATTGCTACATTTAAATGCAAACTTAATTATTGTGAGTAGGCCTATTGAGAGTAACGTCTCTAACCATTCGACCGTTGGTCTTTGGTTACATAATAATGATTCCACGACACTGACAGTACAAGGTGTCATAGGGTAAACTTGTTTAGTAGCGATATTACAAAATGCAGCAACACTTTTAGATTGATATTTCTATATCAATCAACTTTAAACTAAATCTTGTGGTCTAAAACTTTGGATATTATTTATAAACCTGTGAATTTCACTCAACCTTTTTGGGTGACACTTTAAGCATGTTTTGTCTCAGGTAATGATTGAGCTAGCTGCTACTTGCTACTAGATGATTGACGTATGCTTTGCTGCTTGCATGGAATCCATCATTCATATTTATCATTTTATTTAGACATTTCCCATTTACTGTACTCTTATGATGTAAAACTTTGAATAATGCTTCCGCTGTTTATTTAAAAATATAACGTCTCATTTAGAGTCGTTCTCGCTTATACAACTGTATTATGATATGATTGGTCACAATTACCCCTGGTCCATTTTGGGGGTGTGACAGATTGGTATCAGAGCAGGCTGTTGTAGAGAACCAGGATTGCATTTTATGTGTGCCTTATACAATTAGGTACCTTAGCAATGTAGGACTACAACTTTCCTTGACTATAGTGCCTTTAATTGTTGCCTTAAACTGTTAAATGCTACATTATACTTTAGAAACTTTACTTATCTTAGAATGCCGAGCCAACCTAAGAACTCTGCTCACTTTCCTAGGTACTATTCAATTCCACCACCACATTTAAATGCGACACCATGATTTCTGAAATTCTTGACATTCCTATGTCATCTATCATGGTTTTTTGTATTACATATGTATTACATGAAATATTATCCATGATTTTTGAAACTCCTATATTTGTTACTACTCACACTCAAACGTATGTAACTCCCTATTATATCACGTACCTATATGCCTTATGCCTTTATGCATCGGTTTGCGAACCCGAAAATGTCATTGGGTTATCACAGTATACGAATTGAAAGTCTTTAATCAAAAGATTACTAGATTACATACTTATCACTTTATGATCTCGACACATCATATCTTATTATATCTTATTATATCTATCTTAATAGACTTTGTCTAACACTTTTTCTAAATTTCCTCCGTAAATTACGGAAATCTTTTTGCTATATATACGTATATCAAGAAGACAAATATATCATTCAATATTCAACACTCATCTTATAACAAAAACCCTTATTCCGATCAGATAATATGGATTTCTCACTTGATTCCTTGAACTCCTCAAGCTCTAATGGCAGTGTAACCGGAATGAACCAACCAATTAGTCATCACATTTTCTGGATGAATTGGGGGTGGGTTCGTAGTCTACTTAATCAATGGAGAAGTGAAGAAGGTGATCCTTTTCACCCACCACATTGCCCTATTGGCAAAGAACCTGAAGCACTTACCGGCGAACCCGTTCGGAACACTATTTTCACCCTCATTTCCAGGATATCCCGTCACGAATATATAATATCTAGAATTTCAGATCTTATTCATCCACTTGTCCGAACCGCCAATCATCCCGGAATAATAGAAGAAGTCAACGAGCTTCGCGCTCGAGTAGTGGCTTTGGAAAATATGGTGCAAAACCTACGAGCACCAGCAACAGCACCAGCAGCATAACCAGTACCACCAGTACCATCAGCATCACCGCCAACAGCATCAGCTTCACCAACAACAACATCTGCATTCCACGCCTCAACATCACACTCAGTACCTCAAACATTAACATCATACGCCCCATAGATACCAAGGAATATTAGTAATAATGAGTTAAGATGTATTGACTCATTCTTTCTGAAGAATTATATATGTATACTTTATATATATATGGTTTGGAACAATAATAAATATTTTCGTACTAAGCTATTACGTGTGAATCTTAACTAGTAAATACTACTCGGATAATTCATATCACTAATATGCTATGATGTACATCCTTCGTTAATGACTTAACAATCGTTAATCACTGCTTCAGCACACTAAACTCCATTTTCATAATAAATCAAGTGTATTATTCAAATACATGTTTGATTTTACACTTCCATTTTCGATGTACTCAAAACTTTCTAGAAAACATTATTCGTGCCTTGTGAATTTCACAAGAAATCCACGAGCACCAACATCATATACCGAGATATATCAATAACAATGAACGATGAAGTATTGATTCATAACTTCATTAGTGAAATATTTCGCGACAATTATTAAATCTCTAAGGTTTTGGAGATTATTAATTCTCATTTCAACTGTAAATCAAATGAGTTTAATATTATATTAACTCATTAAATCCATGATTACATCTGAAAGAAAATATATATGTACGTATATTTTCATAAAGATTGTAATTAAATATTCTGTTGTACAAACTGTTGACGGTAAAAATATTTTAACGGGTAGGTAATACCCGAGAAATATTTATATCTCACATTAATATGTTACACCGTACATTCTTCAATTCTGATTCAACAGTCATTAACTATACTACTTACATCCACATATGTATCCGTTCACTAAAGAACAACCATTTTCATACAAATTCAAATACATATTCTGATTTTGACATATCGGAATTTAAGTAAAACTTTAGCAAGTGTTATCTTCTTAAAGATCACTACATTCATGAATTATATTCATTCGTATTCTATGATGAATTATCACATCAAACCACCGAACTTACCATTCCTTACTTTTGAAAATCACAAACATTTCTTCATCAACTGTTAGATCCATTGATGGATGCATCTTACGCTTAAACACTTCAAATTCAAAATTTTTGAAAACATCCTTTGAATCTTGACGATCACAATCAGCGTTCAATCATCTAAAAATGAAATTTCTTGAAACCATCTCAGATTGATAACCGACGATTCAAATATGGCTGCATTAAATGCAGAGGAAACAGCAAAATTGTAGATGGCCTAAATGGCCAGGAGTTTGATGATAAAGAATGGGGTATTGGGAACGCTCGATAGAAAATTTGGTGCTGAAAAACGAATTGAGCAAACCATGAAGGAGACCGTGGACAAATCACAAGGACTAAACCTGTAATCAAAGAATCTAGATGATTCGATTTCTGATGAAAATTACAAAAGATCTCCTTACGCATTCTAAATCCTTACAGAAGAATTTTCCTCATTATCATTTGATCTTAGAAAATTCTAAGATATCATCGTATCTTTCGTTATAAATATCCTCCATATTTCTGAAGATACATTCATAACTATTCTTGTCCAAAATTATTTATCACTTCGCACTATTTGTGTTACATAATAAAGGAAAATGTTTTAGTTTCTATATTTCTGTAACATACAAGTTTAAATTTTGAATGATTTGAAGTAGTGTTGGGAATTGAAGCATGAGTTAGTATAATATAATGACGTCAGGCCAACGTGATTATATTACAGTAAGTCATGCTAAATTTTTAATGGAAGATGATGATTCATAGACTTTATAATCATCATTTGCCATGTTACATGACTTTTACATTCTACTTAACCTCTGAACATATCAAGAACATATATTCTTGATAGTTCTATCCTTAGTAATTCTAGTAACTTGACAAATCAAATCGTGCTATTACCTTTCCTTCTGCTTTGTATATTATGATCATTCGAAACTCCATACCTACGAATTCTAGACCATTATTCGCTTGACTTGAAGTCGGGAAGGAAAAACAAGAGCATAGAGCTCCGACATATAAGGGAAAATATAAAGCCCGATAACAACACGGAAATTACAAACCGTGTATATCAATGCGTATAGCAACATAACGACACGGGAGAATTAAAAACACTATAACCCCAAGGTAATTGTAGAAGTAAACAGATTCCTCTGGGGGTAAATGAAAAAGAAGAATGACAGAAACAATAGTCAGAAAAATATCCAGGATAAGAACTGGATGGAGCATTTTCACAATCTTTGGAAGTATGAATCGAGAAAGAAAGTATAGAAGTGGTGAAGATAATGAAACAGAAGAAGCTAATTTATAGCAAAATTCTAGACACAATAATCAAGGAAATTTTAATTTCCTTAATTACCGGAGAATCAAATCTTATACAGATTATAAAGATTTTCTTTAAATCCCTTGAATTCTGAAAATAAACTTTAATTACGTCAAGAGTTAAAAACAAATCTTTATTTTCCTCATTTCATTTTTTTTTACGATAGCTTCACTCATACTCTTCACGTAATCGAATTGTTTTATTACTCAATAGTGATAAAACTCTATTTTCCAACTCATATCCGTCATGAAAACATACTTATTATCAACCATGACGATCTCTATCAAATTCCGGGACGAAATTTCTTTAACGGGTAGGTACTATAACAACCCTCATATTTCCATACTTGAATTGACTAATTTGCCCCTAGGGTTGTTATCCATACTTAATATATGATTAAATTTGACGTTGATTAAATATTTTTTTTTTTTGTCGACATGTTTTGTTAACTAAAGTTTATACTAATTATATAAAATAACTTTAGTTAATATTAATATTAATGTGTATTATATATAAAACTATATGTAACATAATTATTAATTAAATGATAAGTTATTTTAATCATTATTTATATTTTTAGCTTATAAAAAAAAAGAAATAAGATTTTTTTTTATAAATTAAATAATGAGCCCATGAATTTTGACTAAATATTTTTTAAAAACAAAAACTTATTAAAAACATTTTTAACATGTTTTTATTATTTTGTCAAAATTGGCACTTTTATTTTATTATTTTTTTTCTTTTCACCAACCATTTTTTACCTATAAATACATGGCTCCTCATTCATTTTTTCTTCCCAAACACAAAAACTTAAGTTATTCTCTCAAAACCTTGAAGAAAATTTAAGGTACTTTCTATTTTTATTAATTTTTTTTCAATATTGTCATTTATATTTATATTTATTGTATATTCTTTGTAAAATTCGAAATTAATTATGTTTATATGTTATAATTAGTATTATAAGTGTTATGATGCATAAAAATAATTTTGATAATTTATGGAATATTATTTATAATTAAATACGAAGTATGTAGTGTTTAAACTTAAAAACAATGTAAAATTCGTAATAAATACTTTTAACCAAAAATAAAATATATATAATTTTTTTCTGAGTTTATAAAACTTATATAGATCTGAAAAAATTATAAAAATAATTACTTGGGTCGAATTGGTATTTATTACATAATTAAACTCTATTATTATGTAATTCGAAGGTAAATTAAGAATAAATATAAAATAATAAAAATATTTTTTTAAATATTTTTCTACAGGTTATTAGACTGATAGAAACTTATAAAAATTATAAAAATAATTATTTGGATTTATTTAGTAATTATGTAGAATTAAAATTGTTTTGTGAATACATTAAGGGTAAAAACAAAAATAAATATAAAAATATAATAAAAACGTTTTCTTAAATTTTTATACTAATATATATGATTAACTAAGACTATAAAAATTATGTATATAATTTTTACATATTTAATTAATTATTTAGACATTTTTGAATAATGTTCGATTAATAAAACACTATTATTTTTGAAGTAATTTAGGTATTTATTTAAAGGTAATTGTATTTAATTTATATAAGACATACTAAGGTATAATAACTAAATATTAAATAATACTTAGGTTATATTATCACATATATAATTATTAAGTACATTAATAATTCGTTGTGTGTATACACCTAAAGTGAAGGTTAATCAAAGATAATGTATAATTCATGTGAACTTCATCGCTACTCACGGTCGTAAGTGAATGATGTCTAGGTTGCCATTTATGGGTAAGCTTGTGGATCTCGAATGCCATGACTTAGATTCTGGTCAAGAATCCTGGGCCCTCGGTTACATCTGGTCATTCCTGACTTATTTGATAGCAACGAAGTTTGAGTAGAGTTGTACAACATCTTGCTAAAGATTAACCCGAACTTTCTAAAATTGGAAAATTACTATAAGTGGAAACTTTTCATAAATAGTAACCTTCCGAAAATGGAAATTCTTTAGTGAACCATTACTATCAATATAGTACTATATACTATTGTCTGTTAGGCAATGTCTGATCATACGTTCTATCTCTAGGTTGAGATCTCGGTCACGTCCTTCCGTTCAATTCTTTCGTGTGCTACTAAGGTGAACTTCATAGCCCTACTTTTTACTGTTTCATAACTGTTTTACAACTTTTAGGGTGAGACACATGCTTGCTTTATAACTGTTTTACACTTAGACACAAGTACTAAATTGTTAACTATGCTGTCATGCTTTGATTCATGCTAAATCCCTACCGTAATATCGTCAATTGCTACGTTTAAATGCAAACTTAATTATTGTGAGTAGGCCTATTGAGAGTAACGTCTCTAACCATTCGACCGTTGGTCTTTGGTTACATAATAATGATTCCACGACACTGACAATACAAGGTGTCATAGGGTAAACTTGTTTAGTAGCGATATTACAAAATGCAGCAACACTTTTAGATTGATATTTCTATATCAATCAACTTTAAACTAAATCTTGTGGTCTAAAACTTTGGATATTATTTATAAACCTGTGAATTTCACTCAACCTTTTTGGTTGACACTTTAAGCATGTTTTGTCTCAGGTAATGATTGAGCTAGCTGCTACTTGCTACTAGATGATTGACGTATGCTTTGCTGCTTGCATGGAATCCATCATTCATATTTATCATTTTATTTAGACATTTCCCATTTACTGTACTCTTATGATGTAAAACTTTGAATAATGCTTCCGCTGTTTATTTAAAAATATAACGTCTCATTTAGAGTCGTTCTCGCTTATACAACTGTGTTATGATATGATTGGTCACAATTACCCCTGGTCCATTTTGGGGGTGTGACAGCGAAACCAATCCATGAAATTCGTATGGTTGAGTTTTTCATTTTCGAGTAAGGACCTCAATGATAGGTTATTAAAGTTGATTGATGCATTAGGAATGTTGTTGTTATTGGCGGCCATCTACAAAATTTAACAAAGTTTGTTTAAGTATCAATTTTTAATTTAACAATTAATACCCTTTTAAATCCAATTGATTTATTAAATTTTAGAATCCAATGGTAAACCAAATTCCGGTTAGGTGACCTTTATCTCGTTATTTGATTTAGCTAGGTAGTCATTTATATGACAATTGCAATCCCTTTGCAACTTCTAAGGTATGGGATCATGCAATCCTTTTGCATGGCATATTTATCCCATCAACGCCTATTTGTTCCTCATACTTCGGTGACCCTAAGTTTATGATTCTCAAACCAAGTTGTCCTACTTGTATAGACGTGTAAACTTAACATACAAGTGGTTAGGTGACCTTTATCCCACAAGCATGCGAATATCACCTTAATCGTATTAGTTTGCTCATAACGGTTAGGTGACCTTTATCCCATCATGAGTTCCCTAACATGCTTAAGTGTCACACAAAAGGATGGCGTTAAACTTGTTTCCTTTGCATGTAAAGGGTTTTTAAGGTTTCTTTATTCTAGTTCAAGAAAACTTTTATACCATACACTAACATGCATTTAGTGTGTGGTACATGTGAAAATCCATTTTCATGTCATGTAATAAAACCAAATTTATTACTACTAAATCCTTTTAGTCATTTCAAATTTAACCAATTAAATTTTAGCTTAATTCTTTGCAAGTTGTTAATATGTGAGATAAACTTGTAGCATACAAACATACAATCCATAATCAAACAATAAACAACCAAGCATGCAAAGAATATGTTCACAATCAAGTTAATTTGGTGGACATTTGTTTAGCCGAAAATAAATGTCACCGGTCAATGGGGACAAACACAAATTTGGAGATTCCAAAATCTCCCACTAAATCTTGCATCCAAAATGCTTCCTCTTTGTGTTCTTCCTTGTCACCATCTTGTATCTTCATCTTATTACAAAAATATATCCTAATACATTTTTCTCTAAAAAATGAAAATACAACCTAATCTATTTTACATACCAAATATAAAATAAATTACATGACCAAAATGAATAATTATTATTATATACCAAATGAATAATAACAAATCAACCAAACATTCAACCAACCACAAGGTCAAGGCTTAGATTATGAACATCATCATACAACCAAGTATGACCAAAATGGAAAAACCAAAAACCCATTTTGGGTCCCCAAATTTAGGCCAAAATTACAACCACCCAAAACCCGAAAAATTTTGCATTCTACTTTCATGCATGTTCATAGAATGCAAAATAGTGGGTTTAATAACCATCTCGAAGCATATTCCAACAACCTCGGCTCTAGATACCATTGTTGGGATTTAACATGTTTCAAAAGACTTAAAACCCATTTAAGAAACAAACTTTGCGGAAGCGTGTAAAACCGATTACAAACATGTTATTCTTTAACCGATTAAAGTCAAATCCCAAATCGGATCAAGTTGTGAAATATGCTTACAAAATACAAGTGGGTTAAGAGATTATACCTACTCCAAGTTAGGAGGTAACGAAGAAGATGATGATGAAGACAAGTTCCGAACGGATGAAACCTCAAGTTGTAATAGCCCAAGCTTGACACCAACACCTTCTTGAGTTTGGTTAGGATTTCTACACTTGAAATTACCTTTTTGAAACTCAAACGAACCCTTTCTTTTTCTCTCTAAATTTTGGACAGCCTCATGGTGAAAGGGAGAGAGAGTTTTTTTAAAATGTCTTGATATGTGTTTTGCATGTGTATCTAGTCCAAAAATAAGGCTTGGTACATATGCATGTGGAAATGAGAAAAGTAGCCAATGAAAGGAGTCTTGGACATGCAAAACATCCCTTACCAATGCCACTACCAAATTTATAAAATACTTTTATAAAATTAGATTTTATAAAATATATTTTATAAACTTCCAATATATATGTTATGTATACTTTATTTATAAAACCCATTTTATAAAATGTAACATAACTTAATTAATTATTTAACCAATAAATAATTAAATCCGCATTATATATAAATTATTCCATAATTTATATATATACATATCAAGTGATTTAAGAAAACCAATTTTCTTATAATTCAAGTGTCGTGTATTATAATCAACGAACCAATCGCTAAGATTAAATACGAATAAGGTGTCGGTAAGCTTGTTATTGGGTATGACCCGACTTGGATCAAAACATACTAGCCACATTAATTTAATATGTCTCTCGGGCATACGAAATACTTTGAAAAGGGATGTGCGCTTTGCATTCAGGGCACAAAACAGTTGCGTCCAAGATAATGCGGCTTGGGTACTATTGGCCGTTAATATATAGAGATGCGCGGAGGTAATACGCAAATGTCGGTCATTTCAGCTACATGCGCCGGTAAGCAAAGCTCCGCGACATCCAATGATACCAGTCGCGTCTCCATGGTCATTCTGCAAATAGGCAATTGACATAGTGGGACCATTCCTCACAGGACCAGGAGGGGTAAAGTTTTTAGTTGTAGCAATTGATTATTTTACAAAGTGGGTAGAAGCCAAACCGCTCAAAACAATTTCAGGCAAACAAATCCGCAATTTTATATGGGAGAACATCGTCTGCCGGTTTGGAATACCAAATGAAATAGTAAGTGACAATGGTACACAATTTGACATTCAGTGATTGGTGCCAAGAGCTAAATATAAAGCAAACGTTCACATCAATTGCACACCCCCAAGCAAACGGCCAGTGTGAGGTAACAAATCGAGATATCGTGTTAGGTATCAAAGCAAGACTTTGGTTGTGCCGAAGGGGTTGGATAGATGAACTACCAAACGTGCCGTGGGCACACCGCACAACCCCAAAAAGCGCGACTAATGAAACACCTTTCAGTTTGGTGTATGGGTCCAAGGCTGTAATACCCGCGAAGATAAATGTACCAACCATGCGCATAGCTTCCTTCGATGAAAGTATCAATAGCGAAGAACTGCGTGAAAATCTAAATTTGGTTGAAGAGCGCAGGGAAATGACGGCGATAAAAGAAGCAATCAACAAGCAAAGAATCGCAAGATACTATAACAAGCGCGTGCAACCATTATCTGTCCAATTGGATAATATGGTATGGTGGAAAAATGAAGTAAGCAGAGTGGAAGACACGGGTAAACTTGGACCTAAATGGGACCATATAAGGTTATTGGTGTAAGCGATACAGGGGCGTATCGATTCGCGAGTTTAGATGGAAGAGCAATAAAGCGCACCTGGCATGCACAAATACTTAAGCGGTGCTACATATAAAAAACAACAGAGGGATTGATCACCCCAAATAAGCTGTTTGAAATTTTTTATTATGTAATTTTCCATTGTAAACATGACAACTAAGTATTGATCAAAAGATGTTTGAAATAAATTGAATCATTCAGTTTAAGCCAAATAACTTGTGTATTTTTACAATTGTTGATTGCATGCCCCTAAGCTGCACAGGGACACACTCCGAGTCTCAAGTGGCATAGTTTAGTTTGGTTACTAATACTATTTTTTAATGGTGACAGTAGTAAAACATTGGATTGTTTTGAACGCTTGTACACCGCGCAAGAGGAGACTTGCACAGTCTAGACTATAAAATACAAGTTTGGTTTACTTGTTCAAATAACCCGGACATTGGCGTGGCCCGAAGGCTCTTGAATATAGACATTGGTTTGTCTATAATACGGATAAATTACATTGGATTGTATATGCGTAAACACTTATAAAATTTTTTATAAAAGTCTTGAGTATAAACATACAAGCATTGGTTTGCTTCTTTTGTGTATAACATTAGATTGTTAGCACAAGAATAAAAAGATCATGAAAAGATTGAGGGGTCGCTCCCGTCATGAAATCATGACATTTATTCTAAATTAGAGTTATGACATGCATAGAAATTGTAATGAATCGTTATATCCGCCATAATAATTTTATGAAATACAATGATATAATTGCAGATAACCATAGATATATTCGATTATAATAGTTAAACCTACCAATTATAGTTGGGCAAAAAATATAAAGTCTAACGCTTAACATCATAGCGTGACTTGCACAAAAAATAAACTAGTATATGCTAATATATAAAGAAAAAATAATAATAAAATAAAAGGGGGTGGCTTGGCTGGAACGTTGCCCTACACTAAGGAGAATATGACATCCTCGCACGCAGCGATCAGATGCATACCCTGCTTTGAAAGAAAAAGAAAAATATAATATAGGGATGCGAAACCTCCAAGGTTGCAAGGCCCATCCCTCACTAACAAAAAATTGCTACCCAAACATAGACAAACAGCATCCATTTCGGGTAGCCTAACAAGTTCAGTTGAACTTGTCATTTACAATCTCCTGAGCGGAGATGTTAGAATCATTGACTAAAAATTGCAAACGGGGAATGGGGATCTGTTCGAGTCGGGCACAAGCTTGGTCGTATCTTTCTTTTGTTCCATCAGGGAGAAGCTCAGCAACATTCGGAGGAATGGAGGAGGTACATACATCTCCTGACAAATAACATCCCAAAAAAAGGTGCGCTCATAAGCACGCGCAACCACCATTGCTGCACCAAACCGTTGCTCGACAGCTTTGCAATCAAGAGCATGTTGGATGATTGTCGGTAAACCCTTCCAGAGAATGTCATACCCTGCCTTCACTGCATCATGTTTTGCGCCCCATGATACCTGGGCCGCAATCCAGTCACTAAAACTTTCATTCAGAAATACGACATGGCTCTCCGCCTCCTTTAGCTTTGCAGACAAAGATACAATCTCAGACTACATGAATTTCTTCTCAGCATTGTGCTGGTCTTCATCCTACTGTCTCTTCAACATCATAACATTTATGCGCTCCTCCGCCTGCACATGTGCGGTTACAGTAACCGCAAGTTGCGCAGTCAGTCTGGCATTGTCCTCTTCTAACGAATTTATTTTGGCTACTTCTGTCGATGATGTTGCCGGTGGATTGGCAAGAGCAGCTGATTTTTGGTGCAGACGGTTCAGATCTTTGGCCAAATTGAATAATGTCGACTGTGCGTCAACATAGAGCTCTTCAAATGGAGAAAGTCAGCAAACTTTTGTACTAACGGATGTGGGACACAAGATTGTAGAAAAGAAAATTGTTCTGCAAACACTGGGAGTGGCACTTTCATAAACTCGTTGACATTAGGGATCAATGGAGATGAATCGTAAGGATTCAAGCATGCACGCTTGGCACATGAAGAATAGTGGGATACACAACTTGGACCTGCAAATAAGATACAACGACGTTACAAACGGTTTAAAGTCCAGTTTAAGAGCAAGTCAGACGATCAAAATAAATACCTTCATCAAGAAACCTCTTATGGTTACCAAGGCTTCTGGCTTCGGGGGCTTTATAAAGCGAAGGTACAGTGTCCGAATGACTAGCCGGAGAATTGGTAAGATTACCAGAGTCGACGGCAGAAACAGGTGCATATGATTCCATCTTCATCTACAAAATAAAATAAATTGAAAAAAATATGCATACGTAGTTAGTATGTAACTAAGGTTACATAGTAGAACGCAACAAAGTATAAAAGTGTGATACACACCTTTTTACGATAAGATAAATTGAAAAAAAGGGTTTTCTGGCAGAGAAGATGAAAAGATTTGAATGACTGTAAATGGAAAAGATTACGAGATGAAATATGCCAAAACCCTATTTATAGAGAAAATACGTAGGTCAAAAAATAACAAAGGTGTAATCACGACCGTACACGTGTTTCAATCTTAAGCTAAACACTTTGTTAAGATGCCTGGTGCACGTTAGCATTACCAGGCGGTTGCATAATTACAATCATTACCTTTTCGGTAAACAGTGACAGTTGTCACCTCGGGTGCAGGAAATGCAGCCGAAAAGACAGTTTAGTGATTGCACACATACATTGCATTTAATGCTAATACAGTATCCGGTTACGCATATATATTTAAATAATCTTATGCACTATCTGGTTACAATTGGAATCCAACTAGGCATTCAAACAAAATATTAAGCATGTTCATTTGGTTCAAGGAATTTTTATGGTTCATTATGTGTATAAGTTTTCTTGCTAGTTCGACGTCATACACTAAATTCCATTGTATATAACACCGAACTGGGGGGACTTAATGATACGCATATCCGCATGACCATGCGGATTACGCATCCAAAGTCCTGTACCGCACACTAATTGCCATGTAAGACATATGACAAGGGTATAGTCTCATTCTATGCGCCTATACCATCTGATGCGAGTTTCGTATACTTGCATAAGGGTCCAGTATATTTTTGAAGAATGTACGGTATAATTAATTCAGATTCTTTTCCTTAAATAACGAAAGTTAGTTGGGATAAGATCGCATTTAATTAGGGATGAGATCCTATCAAAACCCTAATTCGCGAGTCTATAAATACATAGCTCCCAAACCCTAAAATCATCGGTTACTCATACGTAACATAGCATACACAATATCGTACGAACAAGCATCATACGATCTCTCACATAAAGACTTTCAGGTATGTCTCGAACTATAAAACCTTCATGTCTTTGGGCCACTAAACCCCGTATGCTGGGTTGTTGGTGGACTCTCAAATCGGCCACCCTGTCGGAATCAAAACGATACCGATGTGGGTTATCCACGACTAAGCGTCGGAGGTTCGAATATTGTTAGTCCTTAAACCCTATCATGCACTTAAGCGTAGGTTCACCTTGACCTCGTGAAAATATGCTTGATCAACGATGTTTTGGTGACTAGTCCGTCTCGACCCCGTCTCGCCGTCTAATAAGTCGATCAACGGTCAAAAGTTTGGTCAAAGGCAGGAAAGGTCGGGTCAAAAGTCAAAATTCGGTTAACAACGACGATCAAAAGTCAAAAATTCGATTAAATTCGGTCAAAAAGATTAGTATTACTTTTTTGTATTATATTAAGGGTAATAACGATTATAGGTACAAACTGGTCAACGAAGTTTTTTTGCTTTAAAATATGTGTGTATATATAAAAGTCAACATCCGTCTCGACCCCCTGTCTTGACATTTTAAGTTCTCGACCCCGTCTCACGTCTTTTTTCAACCTTGACTTTACTTGTGAGTTATAGCCGGAAATAATTACTTGTGACTTTACTTGTCTTTTTCAACATTATAGATGTAAGTTATGATTTTCAATTGATACATAAAGTGTAGTTTCGGTTAAGAGTGATTAAAAACATGAAGTAGAATTCAACTGAAAAAACGAGATCACAGTAGAGTCCAAATGTTAATAGATCAATGTAACAAATTCCATGGTTTAGTAGACTCACTGAAACCGTATAAGAGAGTGTTTGAAATTATGTTTTCAAAACAACATTTGTGTTTTTAAAATGGCATTTTTATAAGAATTATGTCTCCTCTCAACTTGCTTTTCCAAAATTGCATTTGATGATGTTTAGGAAGACGTAGATATTTTTTTGCCAAAAATTTTGTTGATTACTTACATTTTGCTGACATAATAATCAAATAATTATGTAATTATTTACACGCAGGCATGTAGCTACATTTTTTTGCTGATTACTAATGGTTTTTAACAAATATTTTTTTTGTTGATTACTAAATGTTTTGTTAACATAATAATCATGATGACTATCTTGTAATCGTTTCTTCTTTATTATATATCCGTATGATGAAAACCAGCTCACAGCTCACTAACAGATAATATCATGCATGTTATTACACTTTTAGTAACAAATGAAGTTATTTGTATATTGAAAGTAAAATTGATAATTTCCTATAAAAGTTTTAGTAATCTTTGAATATTATGCAAGTCTATCACGGTTTTCAAACAATGAAATGACTAGACCTGGCAATTGTGACCCACACACTTAAATTCGGGTCAAATGGGTCAAACTTTCAGGTCAATTGGGTCTTGAGAAAACTAAGCCTAAAAATGTAAATTAAAACTTAAAAAAAAGTTCTAAATGTGTTTCTCTCCAACCTATTGAGTTCTATAAAAAAACTGAAGGAACGGGTCTAATGGGTATCAATACTCAAAAATCAATAAATAGAAATGGGTCAAATGGGTTTTGTGAGCGGGTCAAATGGGTCGAGCACAAAAAGTTTCATCCGTCAAAAGTTTATGAAAGCATTTATGGTTATATCATTTATTATGTTTATTAATAGTTCTTATGTATATATAATAAATAATAATAACTAAAATAATGTAATAAATGTAAAAAAAAAAAAAAAGCGATGTAACCCATTTGACCCATTTGACCCAACTGACCTGTGACCCGTTTCGACCCATTACCCAAACCGACCCAACCTGACCCATTTTGACCCGTTTAAAAAATTGTCCCGTTTGACCTATGACCCATTTCAACCCAAAACCATATTGACCCGTTACCCAAACCGACCCAACCTGACCCGTTTGCCAGGCACAGAAATGACCTTAAATATTACTATGAAGACAAACAAATATATCACTATAATTATATCCGAAATAAAGAAATTAACAAAAACCATGACGACAAAAAGAAGAATATAAATATAGGGGACTTGATTACTCGAGGTTTTACCTTCTATGGGGAGCCAATGTGCTCGTTAATAAGAGAGTTTCCTCGTTTATCTAAAAAAAATATAAATATGTATAAAGATACCGAGTATATAATACTATACTATATCTATTAATTATATTATAAAAAAAAAATTATACTTAAAATATTAATAATAAATAATTTTATAATATTAATTTTTTATTTATATCTCTTTATTTATCATTAGTATTATATATATTTATAATTTATAATATAATAATAATACATATAATATAAATTTATATAATTAAATAATTAAACAATTAAACAATTTAATATTAAGTATTTAAATTAAATTAAATAAATAGATTAATAATAAATAATTAAGCAATTACTTTACTATATAGTTAATTACGGAGTATTAATTAATTAATTATTATTAATTTTAGTTAATTAATAATTAATTAATTAATATAATATGATAAAAAGACAAAGAAAAAAGCAAAATATTGACACCTGCTTTTCTTCTTCTTCATCAATATCCTCCTCACATATCCATCGTTCTTTTTTCACCTCTCTCTCTCCCATTCTCCTTCTTTTTCACGTTTCTTCAATCTTTACACATATACATACACCATTTTATATTTTATATTAATATTATATTACTATTTCTCTCTCATCTCAATTTACGTTTCAATCATATTCTTTTCTCAAAAAATTCCCACCTTTTTTCAATCAATTCAACAAATTTGGGTGAGCCCATCTAATACTTGATCATATTTGGGTGATTATGATTTTCATTTTTGGTGGGTGTTGAAGAATTATGTAAATTTTCATCATTGAAATCAAGATTAGGGTTTTCTTGGTTTTTTGTAATTTGGGTGTCTTGAAATTTGGTGCATGGGGGTGATAATTGACCGTTGATTTAATGAAATTGTGAGATGGCGTTAAATTATTTGAGACCCTAAATTGAGGTTGTATTAGGTATTTGTTAGATCTTGAATTTGGGTTGGAGTTAATTGAAGAAACAATTATGGATCATATTCTTGGTGGAAAATTTAAGCTTGGAAGGAAAATTGGGAGTGGATCCTTTGGTGAACTTTATTTAGGTATAATTTTTTTTAGAAAATGAGTTGAATTTGGTATCATTTATTAATAAATTTATATCTTTTGTTGATGGTATTTTTGTTATGATATTTCAGGTGTTAATATTCAAAGTGGTGAAGAAGTAGCTATTAAACTGGTATTTTTCTAAAATATTATTGATTTTTTGATCAATCATGTGTTATTCTTGTCTTTTTTTGCAAAAAAGGAAAACATTTTTTTTCATGGGGTGTGAAAAATGCATATAGTGAGCACAACAAGTTGCATAAATGAGTTAATTTTGGGCTATAAGTGTGAAGTACAATTGCATTTATGATACTTATGTCTGTACAAAATTGCTCAATCTTGCAGTAAAAACTATGTACACTATTAAGGAAATCAATCACTTAAGTAGCTCTTTTTATTGATTGATATGTTCATCTTCAATGTAGGTTGCTATTTGAGCTTAATTGTATTGAACTTATGATTTAGGACAAAATTAGATTAAATACTGAATAGTAAGGTACTGCTGGTGTTGTATTAGTGTGTCATGTTAATCTTAAGCATGGCACATGAATATTATATAATCGTGTAAGCTATGTATTGTAGGATTTATGTTCGAGAATATTTGGTTTATGGTACCTATACTTTCGAATTAAACTTCGTATTTATACTTGTTTGTTATGTATTTTTACTGCATTAAACCTCATGTTTATAAAGAACATAATTTTTGATTTTGGAAACAACTCATGTTTCTCTGTTATCGTACGCTGCAGGAACCCGTTAAGACGAGGCATCCTCAACTTCATTATGAATCAAAAATATACAGGCTTCTGCAAGGAGGAAGTAGGTTCACCTTCTGTTTTTATATTTATCTCGATTCTCAATAATGTTTAAGTTCACAAGTACACTTTGGGAAACTTTAAGCCCATTTCATTTTGTAGCTTTATTGTTTGATTTGACCAATTTGACTGTTGGAGATAAAGCTTAACCCAAATTGTCCAACTTGTTAGATCTGTTGATTATTAGTTGACGTTTATATTTTGTTTTTTCAATGAAGCGGGAATACCAAATCTCAAATGGTTTGGCGTTGAGGGCGAGTACAATATCATGGTTATTGACCTTCTTGGACCAAGTCTTGAAGACCTTTTCAACTATTGCAATAGAAAGTTCTCCTTGAAAACCGTCCTAATGCTCGCAGATCAATTGGTAAGACTACATGGAAACCGATCTATAACAATTCAACACTTTTTTTTACGTGTATATCGTTTCTCATTTATGTGTTTGATTTTTTTTTTTTTTTTTATATTCATTTTTCCAGATAAATAGAGTTGAGTACATGCATTCAAGAGGTTTTCTTCACCGTGACTTAAAGCCTGACAATTTTCTTATGGGGCTTGGTCGCAAGGCTAATCAGGTAATTTTATGTACTTATTTATTTATAGAGTTGCATAATACAGTATATTTTTGTGCAAGCTAATAATCATAGTACTGTTTTCACTTGTTCTTATGGTAGGTATATGCGATAGATTTCGGGCTTGCAAAAAAGTATAGGGATCTACAAACTCATAAACACATACCATACAGGTAACTGATCTTAAGATCTTTTTATTTTTTTGTTTACTTATTTATTTATTGTTTGTTTGTGTATGGTGGTTTCTGTTTCCTACAAATATTGCAAATGTCAAACACATACCTACAAAACGATTCTTGTTGTGTTTGACCCCTTAAGTCGCGTCAACAACTCAGGTCTATAAAAACTTATTATTAATTAGGGTTATAACCTTTGTTTTGAAAATAGAGAAATATATAATGTTCTTAGGATTTGAGTACACGTTTACCTGTTCTTGACCAGTTTTATCCATGCAACATTGCAACCCATTAAAACAGGTCAACGTGTAATCAAATTTGTTCGTCTCATGATGTATTTTGTTGAATACATTTTTTTTCTGCTGTGATTGCTGATATGAACTGTGATCGTTTTAGTTTAAAGTGGGTCAAGTTGGGTGATATTTTGTTGTTAGTTGGTCAAATGGGGTAAACAGGTCAAATGGTTTTAAAGTTGCTCAAAGTATACTTAAGTGTATACTAACTTGTAAATCGTATCTTCTATCTTCTATCTTCTATCTTCTATTGCGACAGGCTCAATATTCTAATACTATACATGATATATCATTGTTATTTAAAATCATATTATTTTGGACAAAAAAGTTGTCTGTTAATTTACCCAACCTGACCTAACGTGCATGTTTTCCCATTGGTAGATGATTTGGATTTTAATTGAAGTTAGATGTAACAAATAACGTCAACTAATTTGTAATCACGTTAACACGTAAAGATGTAATATTAACTAAAAATGGTTTCCGACAAGAAAATTTTTCTTTTTTGTCAGACATCCAGAAACATAAATTTTTTACCTATAATTTTAAATGGTAATTTTGATTTTAATTAATTTGTTTTATAGATAATTGATCTTACCAACTGTTTGAAATTTCTCAGGGAAAACAAGAATCTCACAGGCACGGCTCGGTATGCTAGCGTGAACACACATCTTGGAGTTGGTAATCGGTTCATCACTTTCTATATTTCAAAAATAATCCTAATGAAAAGCAAGTATTTTGAGCATCAATACTATATAAAAGTTCGATCTTTTTTTATTGTGAATGTGTAGAACAAAGTAGGCGAGATGATCTTGAATCTCTTGGCTATGTTCTTATGTATTTTATCAGAGGAAGGTGAGCAGATCGAGTGTTGCATTTTGTCACTTTATTTATATTTTCTGTAATATTTTGAGCATCAGTACGATATAAAAATTCGATCTTTTGATATTTTGTATGTTGCATTTTGCATTAGCCTTCCGTGGCAGGGACTGAAAGCAGGAAACAAGAAGCAGAAATACGATAGGATCAGCGAAAAGAAAATGTCGACTCCAATAGAGGTATTGTGGATACATTACACATTACATATTTATATATATCTAAATCTAAATATATTTCAATAAATGCATTTCTGCGACTCAAATAGACGATTGAGATATTTAATTTTGGTAAATCCTACAAAAACAAAATTTTGTTTCTTAGGTGTTATGTAAATCGTATCAATCGGAATTTATTTCATACTTCCATTATTGTCGATCATTGAGATTCGAGGACAAACCAGACTATTCCTACTTGAAGAGGCTTTTTCGGGATCTATTTATACGTGAAGGTACTTCTATTGATCTCTGTTTAGTGCTATCATTTCCCTTAATTGATCATTTTTAAGCTCTATATTCATATGATATTGTAGGTTATCAATTTGACTATGTATTTGATTGGACCGTATTGAAGTATCCTCAAATAGGTGCAAGCTCCCGAGGAAGAGTCAGTGCATCTATATATTCATAATTTTATTAATAGGGTTGCAAAACTCAGAATTACTCGGCGAGTACTCGGTTTTTGCAACTCGGGGAGTACTCGGTCAAACTTGGGATTACTCGGAAATCGGCCAAAACTTGGAAATTCGGTCAAAATTGGTCAAAGTCAAACTTGGTCAACATCCATTACACCCCGAGTTGCCGAGTACTCCCCGAGTAGCGATTTTTGTAATCTTGATTTTATGTACTTTGTATATTATGTCATTTTGAAGAGCGTATGTATATGTATACTCATCTCTTGCATCACTTTTGCAGCATCTTAGTGGTAGTGCAGGGTTAAATGCTGGAACATCAGCAGAAAAACAAGGAAGAACATCGGGTATTGTTTATATACATGTATATGTAGATTTGTTGATATATGCTGATACGTATATATACATATATAAAGTGAATGTGTTTAAAGCAGGTGGCCAAGATTCCCGGGCGTTAGAAGCATTCCCGAGAAGAAATCCAGCAATTGGTGGCCGTTATGAACATTCAAGACACCGAACTTCTGAAGATATACCTTCGTCAAAGGATGTGGTAAGAATATATATATTTTACCCGATTTTATACTATGGGGTTAATTTAATATGCATTATAAAAGTGAACTTTCTTATACTGGATTGGATGGTCCTAATAAAAATTAATAATTGATTAATGAAATGCAAATTTTGACAATGCGGGTTATGTAAAACTTTCTCACTAATGAAAAGATAACATAATTTTGATGTGTATTTTATAAAATTGCCATTTCACATGACCTTTTTATGAGCGAAAGTTTTACGTACCCCACATTGTCAAATCTGGTATTTTATGGTACTATCTTATCTTTATTGGTAATTTCTCCAATAGAAAATGACAACCTAAAAAAAATCCATGTTAAACGAACCAATAAGTAATTTGGTTCTGTTCTTGGATAAGTGAGTTTTGTTGCAGTTAGGTATATGTACTTGTATTGTAGTATTATGATAAGCGAAGCGATAAATAGACCTAAAGGTTTGTCTATTGACACATGTCAATCATCCACGAGTTCTATAAGTGGGCCCGTTATCGAACTCTATCGAATGAACTGGGACATTGGTTAAAACACCTTGGCCTATAGTTAATTTCTGTGGGGGTAATGCCTTCTTATCGGTACTTGTACAGCAAGCTGACACTGAAAAAGTGCGATCATCTCGAAACGGGAGCTCGTCAAAGTATGTTGCTGCTTCAGGGACCAGACCAGGGTCGTCGGGTGAAGCCACAGAAGGACAAACTTCGTCAAGGGTTGTGTCGAGCATTGGGGGTCGTACGTCTGCTGTACAAAGAGCGCAAATTGGTTATGAGAACAAATCGTCTGGGTTTAGTCGTGCCTCAAAAAGTGGTCGAGATGATCCGCTTAGGAGCTTTGAGTTTCTTCAAATCAGGAAATAATTAAGGCAAAAGATTACCTTTTATATTTTGTTAAAAATGGGGAGTCTCTGTTTTTCGAGTTTCTCTTTAGTATTTTTAAGAGATTCGAGCTGCATATGCCTCGTGTACTCGTTATGGTTATAAAATACTCTTTGTAACGGTATTATTTGAATACTACTATTACTGCTGTTATTTCCTCGATTTTGTGTGTTTTGAAACGGAGATACGGTGATTCTTATTAGGATCTTTTCATGCTGTCGCTTGCTTGTTGGTTTATCTTTGTGAATGTGGTTTGTTGAGAGCTTACAGGAAAATAAGATCTTGCAAAAATATAAGTCACTGAAAGACATAAAGGTCATGCCATATTTTGAGGGAGACACTATCGTATTTTTTCTTTTCGAACAGCTGAGATTTTATTAAAAAAACAACCCCCTAGCTAGCAGCTAGGGAAAGGCCACCAACGAACATACAACGGCTAAAACGCCAAAACACAAAACGATTATAATGGCTTTAAAAGCCACTCATCCCATCTAATATAAATATTACTTCTATTACAAAACCAATTAAAAGCATAATTACGAATCGAATCAAAAATGAGCTCCTCCTTCATAAACGGGGAAGCAAAGATGATACTGTTTCTGTGTCTCCATATGTGCCAAAAGGAAGTAGCGATGATCACGTACAACTTAGTCTTCACAATAGACGAAGCATGCCAACTATCGAACCATGCTAACCACTCAATCCAAGTCTCTAGTCTCGGCCAATGCACATCAATCCACAAGCTGATTCTATGCCATATATCGCAGGCAATGGGGCAACCAAAAAAGATATGGTCCATGGATTCCACCCTATAATCACACATAGAACAACCACTATCGTATTTGGTCATGCGAGATTTAATGCGTTTTACATTAGAATGCTTTAAAGCATATTTGGTAGCAGCAACGACGAAATCCAATTTCTCAAAAGTGGAGTATGTGAGAGGTAAGATGTAGACAATTCTTTCTCTATTCTAGAATAAAGACGTCATTTCTTCACCCAGAGTGAAACATCTCAAGAGTAGAGAAAGTTCTCCCTCTCAATGTTCAATGGATAGAGAGATTGCTTCCGAATAGACCTCAAGTCAATAATTAGGTTAAAAAAGGTGAGAGACGCCATGAGAATGGTAGAATCAAATTTTCATGAGTTTTAAACCTGCCTGAAATTCAATTTATTAGCGTATGGCTAAATAATATTGATGATATAAGGATATCACCCGTTTGATGTTATTTTTGTTGAATACAACGGTTAGTTGATTCATCCACCTTTTTGTTGCCTTTTTTATATATTGGCCTAATGCTATTGCTAGAGGTACATAGAACCGGTTTTAAATTGGATCCGGATTGGTTCTAAAAAACAACCTGATCCGGAACTGGTTCTAAAAACACTCCGGTTTGGTTTCACAATCGGATTTTTCTAGTTTTTTTTTTTTCGTAATCGGGTTTTTCAGTTTTGAATCGGGTTTTTACTACATCAGTTTTTTTTCCGGATTCTAATTATGATATTTTCGGTTTCGACTTCGGATTCGTTTTTTTTCTTTTTATTTATGTTGCGGGTAAATGTTAAAATTAACTAAAAAAAATAATTCGATATGAGCATAATTTTTTTTAAACAATACAATTAAAAATATAAAATACAAAAACTCATCACATCACAATAATTATAATTTTATCTAAACAATACAAATATACAAACGTCGAGAATATAAATGCTAATACATTTCGAGCTTCGACAAGGCTATTACCCAAAAATTATCAGTGTTTTATTGTATATTGAGCTTCGAAATCGCTATCACCCGTTATATCGTATTCATATAATAAGTCATCCGATATTATCTTTTTGTCAACGTCAAAGGGTTCGAATTCACCTTCATCTAATTCGGTCGTTGGAAGTGATATCCCGACTTCTTTTTCTATATTGATAGTTTCTTCAACGTCTTCACCTAGTGGACCTTCCAACGGTGTCACATGTTGTAACCTATACACGTACTTCCGCGGATTTGGGGGTAAGTTTTGATCTTCTTTCCGAAATAATTTGACCGCTAGTGGAAAAGACCGATTCAAAATCTACTGATATCGGCTAAAAAGTCACGTGTTACCCCAATATTAACCCCTATTTATAATCAATAAATTAACTTTATCAAAGATTTAAGCATTTACTTGCTTTATTTGGTAGTTGAAGTGGTTACGAAGACGATGCAACAAAAATTGAAGAATATAGACTTAAGACGAAAAATCTAGAACGAAAACGGTTAAAGTCAAGTTATGATCCCGGTGACCAAGCCACGACCAAGCAGACAACCTGGCCATGGCCTGATCATTTTACCCCTTGATTTACAACCTAAGGCTCAGGTCTTTCAAGAGGCAATAGGAATGTTCATACTTACGTTTTAACTTGTCGTTAGCGACTGATGACGTGGGTATTATTATGGACTATTAATACCCACAAGTCATTCTTAATATGTTATCTTAATGGACCAATATTAGTGGGCTCCTTTTAGTGGACTACCCTTGATGGGCTTGGCCCACTCCTTACTATATAATGAAAACTAGGAGGCTTCCAGGGGACATTCATTCATTCTACACACACACAAAATACAACATGAATTGAGAACTTCTTCTCCTCTCATCAATATTCATGGAGGCTCGGCAAAAGTCTACCACCACCAAACCGCCCTCTTTACCACCCTCGATGAGAACTATCTCGACGGGTTAACACGGCCACCCGGAGTGTAAAGAGGCGGTTCCCCCACAAGATGCACTCAGGTCAGTTTTTGGCTTGATCATTTGGCGCTATTCGTGGGACCGCTTCGAATAGTCTCACATTCTCACCTTACATCAGGAAATTTGCATTCAATCTAATTGATCGGTAAGTTTTCTGAAACTTTAAAAACATGTACAATGGAAGAATTAACGGAGTTTATGATCAACAGAGGTTAGTTGTTCTATTTAACAATCAAAAAATTCCCAGTTGCATCTTTTATGCCATTGAAACTAACGAAATGTTTTTGTGGTACTATGGCTAATGATTAATAAGACCACGTAGATTAAAGTTGAAATGGTGACGGTGGAGTTGTTCAATTAATTGCAGTTTTGTGGCATAGCTCCTCTTAATGTAAATTGCAGGTAACCCCATATCCAATTAATGGAAGGTAGAAGAACATTATGGTATTGAGTAACCGCCAATCTTCAATCGGAAGAAAACCACAGAAGCGGTTAAGTTACCTCTTGATAACCGTCTATTGCACAAGTTACCTCTTGATAACCACAGAAGTGGTTACGTTTTTCGAGGTAAGTTACCTCTTGATTACCGTCTATTGTCGATTTTAATTAAATGGTAGCACTTTGCCTTATTAATTGCATGGAAAATGATCGTTCTTTATTTTAGAAACCGTACGTGACAATTAATGTTTGGTTTTAACAAAACCGTCAAAACCATAATTGAGGCACTTTGTTGATATGTAACCGCCGGTTTCAAAAACTAATGATCATTGACTTTTTAGTATTTCTGGAATCCGTTGATTAGTAATTAAATGAAGCTTGTTTGTTAATGCGTGCACTCAAGGAAAGTGTAACCGACTTAATTGGTTAAATGCATCCAGCTATTCAATTGGAGGAAGACGTTTCATTTTTAGTAACCGTCAAAACTGATGGGCAACATGGAGGTACTTGGTGAGTTAACCGTCAAGTTAATGTAAGTTAAGGGGTAACCGACCTGAACGAATTAATTCATGCAACTGTCGAAAAAATTAAATATAATAACCTCTCATATTGTAACTGCTTATGGCAATGATTGTTAGATGCATTAAATTAAATGGTTCATCGACCATTTCAATTAAGAAAAGTTGTATTCCTTTTTAATTATGAATACGGCAATGAAACACTAAGACCCTTTTTAATGGTGACGGGGTGATGGCGGGTGATGGGGGTTTTTGTGGGGTATAGTGCTGAGTTGGCAAATGTGATGAGGTGATGGCGTGATGGAGTTTGTAGTGGTGGGCGTGATGATTATGTGATGGAGTTAATTTTAATTTTAGTTTTTCATTTTATATTATTATTATTATTATTATTATTATTATTATTATTATTATTATTATTATTATTATTATTATTATTATTATTATTATTATTATTATTATTATTACTACTACTACTATTATTATTATTATTAGGGGATTGAAGCAAGTGTTTGAACGAATCCAATGGTCATGAATTAAAATCACATGTTGAATACAGCTTTAATAAAGGTAATAGTGGAAACAGCTTTATATAGAGCATCTCTGCTCACCACTACTTTATGCAGAGCATCTCTGCTCATCACTACTGTATTACATGAATCCAAAGTTGAAATTCAAAATACTTAAAATACAAGAATTTATTAAAATACAACAACAATTTATAAAGTTTGGGGGAAGGCTCCAAATGTGTTCAGTAAGATCATGTCCAAACAACAATTTATTAAAATACAACAATTAAATTAAAAATACAACAACCACACAAATTAACCATTCATAGTTCTAAAGTTTGGGGGAAGGCTCCAAATGTGTTCAGTAAGATCATGTCGAAGTTGGACATGAACAACGCAGACATTTGTAAATATACATGATGTGGCTTCAGACATTTGTAAATATTCATCAAACATGTCTGCTGCTGTACCATACGCCAATTGACGCAACGCAGATGAAATCTTTTGCTCAGTAGTAAAACCTAGTCTACCAAGCGCATCTCTTTTTTGTTTAAAATACTCGAAATGACTAGGTAAAGGTTCTACATCATAACTAAGTATGTCATTTTGGATGCGTAAAAATAAATCTCTACTCATTCTAAAACGTCTTCTAAACCAACGATCAAGATAAGTTGGATGCTCTGAAAAATAATGTTTGTGTAAATTTTTACCTGCTTCTTCACGATCTCTACGTAGGTAAACTTGACGCTTTCGAACTCGGTCTTCGTTGGCAGCTTCTTCAGCATCCAATTCTTCGGCCATTTCTCGTAAAAAATCCAAATCCTCTTCATCGTCGGAATCCCAAATATTAAACATTTGGAACAACCCACGTACCATTTTATTTTTTTGAAGTATAGAATAGGAATTTTAATAATATTGAATGAAATGTGTGTGAATAATTGTATAAAGAGTTGGGGTATTTATAGAAAGAAAAAAAAAAGCAAACGGCTAGTTCAACGGTCCAAAACACGTGTCATTCACCCATTCGCAGCTCGGCCCATCACCTTCATGTGATGGAGCCATCGCGCCGGCCGGAATCAAACCCCATCGAGCCCCATAGAGGGGTGATGGGGGGCGTGATGGGGCAAAAAATCCCTCATCACGCTGCACTAATGGGAGTCTAAATAAGATTGGGTAACTCAAGTACATGAAAGGAAGCAACTGGTACTATTATTTTCTGCATAGTATGCAATAATATTGTAGTCAGAATTGGTTTGAACTACTCAGCATGGTTTGAGTTTTTCTTGTTGTGGATTTATGCTCATCCATTGCAATGATCAATCATTCAGTAATCTCAAATCAGAGGTTTACACAGTGTTACATGTTCGGTTTTATTTGTTTGTTATCTAATTATTTTTGCTAAATGTTTCTCATGTGATGCATTGTGTACACTCGTTTAACATGCTTCGAGACTCGAACTCATGAGAAACATTTAGCTTTACGGTATGCGGGTACGTATGAGTTATACATATACCTGCTTTTGTTGTCATCAATTTCGTTTTGATTCGATATCTAATTGTTTTCCTTTTGGTATCATGTGACAACGAGAAATCGAGTTCAGGATGATACGTCAACTCCAGGCATGGCGTTGAGCTCCATTATGCCATCGAGTATGGCTTTTACATACCATAAATTATGAAGTAGGCAAACGAGGCAGAGAAGAATCATAGTATAGTACAGCCAAACAATACATTCAACATCATCAAAAGATTTTTGCAGGTGATCACGGTTAATGCTCTGTGATGCCATTACTTACAGCTATGATGCGGTCTGAATCAGCAACCTTACAATGGCTCGAAAATTTGGGGTACAATCAAGTTCACACAGTTATCGCTACCGAGAAATGCCTGTAAAGGCAAATGTGAGTCTGTCACGTACAACACCAAGAAATGCGTAGTACGGAAGTAAGACAAATTTGTTACGGCACAAGATAAGACCGTAACGGCATCACATTCGAAGTTCGCCATGGAGAAAACCTCGGTCCATTACCGCACCAAAAATGAAGTCTACTACAAAAAATACGTGCTACGCCACAAAGATACATCCGTTACGGAACGACATTTGAGGTCTAACAGCATCACTTTTGAAGTACGCTATGGAGGTGACGAAAAGCCCGTGACAGATTAAAATAGTTCTATTGCTTATTTACATTGAAGTACGCTACGTGTAGCGGCACCAAGATAAGTCCGTTGCGACATTACTTTTGAAGTCGTATATGTAGTGTTGAATAAGACCTTAACGTCACGCATGCATATTGAAGACTGTTTTGGAGGTACAACGTCCACTACGATAGGACAACATGTCCGTAACGCCACATAAGCCCGTTGCAACAGTGACGATCAGTTGGTTGACAGTGAGATAGGTCCAAAATGCAACTGCATTTGAAGACAGCTATAGTAATGATAAGGACGTTATGCCATGAAAATAACTCCGTAATCGCGTTAAATTTGAGATCCGCTATGGCGGTGATAGACGTCTGTTATGACACCAAGCTTAGTCCGAACGTTGAGGCATCCAGAGGCATTGAAATGGTATAGCCGGTGACAGTTGTACGCCACGTCACCAAGAAGGTACGGTTAGTACAAGGATATAGAAATCAAGCAGAATAACAACAGAAGTGTCATGAAGATGCATTCAACGATGCTTTATTTGGTTTGCACAAATGTTTACAACAAAAGATTAAAGACTTGCATAAAAGCTGTACAGGACATGTAATGAAGAATCGATCAACGCATAAAGCCACTTTTATTTTTATATATACTATATATAAAGCTATATCAAATGTGAAGGCAAACATGCATATTATTGTATCCGGATTTATGGTACAAGTACATCCATTACGTACGTTCCTGGTCATGAGCTATGAGGTTCGGGGAAATTCAGAGATGGAACACTCAGCTGTGGTGGCACGGTTGTACAGACAACGCATCATCGTAATCCGGGCTCCAAGATCGTTCCTAGCGCAAGACATATTTGCTTGCATACAAATTTGTTATATATGCGCGTACTGACTTAATGTAAAAAAACACAGGTTACAAACAGCAACAAATCGGGACAAGTGAGGAAGAAACTAAAGCCCGTTTTAACGGTTGACGTGTAATACGTCCGTCATGGCACCAATTTTGGTCCGGGCATTACATTAAAAGTACGTCACTAAATAACATGTGCGCTACGACAGTGATGATAAGCCCGTTACGGCACCGAGTTTGCTACGCCAGCAGTAATAAATCTGTTACGGCTACAAGATAAGTCCGTTGTGAAATTACATTTGAAATTCGCTACGGCAACGGCATAAAGATAAGTCTGTTGCGGTGTCTCAATTGCAGACGATTACGACACCGAGATAAACGTCACGACATTAACATAAGTCCGTAACAACGTTACATTTGAAGTACGTTGCAGAGGTGAACAAGTCCGAGGTGACATTAAGTCCGCTACGGCACCAATTCAAGTCCGTTCTGCATTACATTCAAAGTCTGCCGCATCAGCAACACCGATAAGTCTGTCACGATACTACATGATTTGAAGTCCGCCATACATGACGGTGCATTATTTTGATGACAAATAAATCCGCTATGGAGATGATATTCCATTACGACAGCACCACATTAGAAGTCTGCCATGGCGGTGACAATAAGTCCGTTACGCCACCAACAATGAGTGCTACGAACCCAACATAAATTCATTAAGATTGTGATGTTAAGTCTGTTGCGGCATGATTTGTAAGTCTGTGACGGTACCAACATAAGTCCGTAGTGGCATGCTTTGTAATTCCGTGACATATCAACATAAGTCCGTTGCCGCATGTTTTTTAAATCCGTTATAGCTCAGAGATATAAGTTCGTTATGATGTATGGGTTGAAGACCGTTACGGTACGGTAATACGATACGGAGATACGTCTGGCATGATATAATCTAATTCGAAGGCCGTTACAATATGTATATAAGTACGGTACGTGCTACGGAGGTGGTAAGGGTCCGCTGCGGCACCGCAATAAGCCCGCCATGGACTCACCTTCGGACAGAAACTTGGTATCACGCAAATCGTTTGTGGCATGCGGATAATATTAGACCATGGCATCACGAGATCAGTATGAGGCACGTGAGACATGACGCCATTACGGAGTGACATCATCTTGGATGTGATGCCGTTTTGAATGATGTGATACGTTCAGATTCACCCCTAATTTGAGTCATCAAGCGATCAATGCTTAATTGATCAATATAAAGGTGTCTTTTCTTTTAAAGATTGAAGTTTCGTTATGCCTCGAAATAAAAGAAAACAGAAGATGGCATAATTTTGCTTACATAACCTCTTATAAAACGATTTATAATGCATATTGAGGTAATTACCTAGCAACTAATGTTGGTGACAAAAGTTTAATGTGGCCTTGGTGTTAAACACGTGCACATAATATAGGTCTACTTTGGCTTTAATTCATTGGATGCTGTTCTTTCTCTGTGTACATGCAAGGAAACAGGTTTATTAACTTTAGGGATAGGACAAGTAGCTGGCAGTCAGAGACATGGCTTTGCAGAAACATTAAAGAAAATATCTCATCAAGAAATATTAAAAAATATCTTATATAATGCACATGATATGCTCATGAGACTATTTGAGGACTTCTAACGACTATGTAAGAGTACATTTTGTCATGCCACCGAACAACGGTTTAATTTGATATACAAGAGGATATAGAGGTAATGTTACAAACCTGATATTCTAACTCCATGATTGTGCTACGTAAACCCATGGCATCGCACCAGGTTTCGCGCTACTATCATGACATCATTTTAAATGTGTCATGTCACTATCTTGACGCCATCGGATAAGAGCCATGTCGTGTCTCGAAGAGCTCACATTACACTATCGGGTAAGTGCTATGATACGCTACCGATTAAGAGCTCGGGTGATGCCATCGGGTACATCCACATCGCTCCTCGGAGTAAGAGCTCACGTTACACCATCTGAAGAGTTGTGCTAGTTCAAATTACATGTCCTGATCCGGACTAAAAGCTGACATGCACGATATATAAGTTCAATATGATACTTTGCATAATATCATACCGAACTTGGGGGACTGAGATGCTATACCATGCTATAGTTCATATTTCAGTACACTTTTGTAAGATGTATTCCTGGCGTCATTATAACCAGCGTGTGAAATCACGTTCATCCCTTTCGGGTGATTTACTTAGGCTAAATTGGGAAGGCCTTTTATGTAGTGGTTGAAACGTTACCGTTCCACTTGGAGATGCCTGAAGGAATACTTGTGCCACGAGCTTGGCACCCAACCAACCTGAAGGAATATTACATTTGGCGAACTGTTAAGTTCCCAATTTTGTTTTGGCTGATCACCAAAATTTATAGGCGCGTTGCGCATCAGACTTTTCTTCTTGGTTGCTTATCAATTTACACACATTGCATTTCCCAATTTTAACGAATGTGTTATGTAACTGTCTATGGCCGCACTTCGGTGTTTCGTAAGAATGTAATAATGTAAGTCCATTGATATGTTACACATGCCATGACCAAAGTATAATCTAGCTTTCGAACGGCATGAACGGCACTTCGCGTAGAAACGTACGCAAAGTGACACCGTAACGGGATACCTTCGGGTTTCGTACCCCTCGCGTTTATCTCGGCATGGTCTAGATACATGCATGTCATGACAATAATTATACAAGTTAACTTGATAACGCTATGCATCCGTGATGACGGGTAGCATCCTTACAGCACAGTTGTATGTTGTTACAGTTGTTAGCAACAAGGCCCCTAGAGAAGACGACCGAGATGGTTGCACTTAGACGATTGAACTCGTAATTAGCCTTTTGAGAAACTTCAAGCTCCTAATTTTTTGCGGCTAGTTTCGTTATTTGGTCGAGATACATGTGAGTTTTCAAACTTCATGCCATCTTCTTCTTATTTGGCCTCATAATTAGTTCATCATCGATTGAGATGACATCTTTTGAAGTGATATGACAAGTTCAACATGACGTGTATTAGTCTGTCATATTGAACTTGGGAGACTTGACGACGTCTTTTGCGCAAGACGTTTGTTGAGATATAGGTTTCGTACTCATTTCGTTATTTGGCATCGCGACAAGCTCGTCATCAGTGATGACATTTTGGAGGTACTTTGCCCATTAGCTCTTTATAGCAGGCTTACCTTAATGGGCTTCTTTAGTGAGCTACTCATTAAAGCCTTACACTTATTGGGCCTTTTTTGGTGGGTTTTCCGTAGTGATGACATGATTGAAGAAGTTCGACACGACATGTATGAGCCTGTCATATCGAACTTGGGGGACTTGATGACGTGGGTATTATTATGGACTATTAATATCCACAAGTCATTCTTAATATGTTATCTTAATGGACCAATATTAGTGGGCTCCTTTTAGTGGACTACCCCTGATGGGCTTGGCCCACTCCTTACTATATAATGAAAACTAGGAGGCTTCCGGGGGACATTCATTCATTCTACACACACAAGATACAACATGAATTGAGAACTTCTTCTCCTCTCATCAATATTCATGGAGGCTCGGCAAAAGTCTACCACCACCAAACCGCCCTCTTTACCACCCTCGATGAGAACTATCTCGACGGGTTAACACGGCCACCCGGAGTGTAAAGAGGCGGTTCCCCCACAAGATGCACTCAGGTCAGTTTTTGGCTTGATCAGCGACCAAGCTATTCAACACTACTGAATTTTCCCAATACAACCTTCGTTGATTTACTAGCTGATTGAGCACCCACCCATTTGTTGTTACAAATCTTTTTAGAACCACCTGCAATATCTACCTAACTTGAATATTCAAAGGACTCATACAAAAATGATGAATCATAGATTTCATCATTAATGGTTGTCACCTTTGCTTTTGACTATTATTTTTTTCTTCAAAAAAACGAAAACTTTTATAACTAATCATCTTTTTCTCGGAAAGAGAAAAAGAATAAAGAAGATACAAAACGGAGATCGCGGACGGTGCTCGAAAGCAGTAAACTAAAACTAAAAAACACACTTCGAACAAAAGCTAACTAAAACCGAGCTTCGTCGCTGACCTTTGGGTGAATTGTTATGGCTTAAATCCGACCCATTAAAACCTTCAAATTATTTACATTCTTTGAATTTTTTCCATTTTTTTTTTAATTTATGCACAAGAGGCTCTACGATCTCTATCAATGCAATTATCATGGGTCTTAGAGCTATTCAATGTAGATATAGTTTGACAAGGGATAGTGGAATTAATTTGGTGAGATGAATTAATTAATATGGCAATTAGTCTCACAGTCAACCATGTAAAAAAACACTAATGGGTGAAAGTGTCAAAATTATAAAATAAAAGGACTTGTTAGAAAATTTTACGATATTATCATTTCCCTGTGAATCTATATAAATTGAATCGCTGTGGACTTGCTACAGGACTTGACACGAAACAAAATAACAGCGTTCACTCAAAGCAAACGTCAAACAATAAAACCCTGCAACAGAAAAAGGTAAAATATAAACTTAATTCACAGAATCAAATTTATATTGTAGAATAATTATATGTATACGTATTATTATAATAATGATGTATCTATCCTCTATCGATCAATCCGTTGTGCATTTTAGATCTAGTTCACATTTAGCGCACAATTTTGAACTGTAATTTCATAATTGTTGTGCATCTAGGTTGATAGATCTAATTATAATTATTATATTTATGAATATTTCTGCATCTGTGCAAGCTAATCTCATGTCTGCGAGTTGTGATCTGGTTTTTGTTTCTGTTGTTGCTACTAAAATTTGCATGTATTTTAGTTTGATTTTGTAATTCTTTTTTGTGATCTAGTTATAGTTGATAATAATTTCCTTTCTAGAAAATGTAATCACTCATTTCGTTATACAGATTTCGATTGATGTGATGATGTGTAGGTACTTCCTTTCCAAATGCTGTTTAGTAATTATAATAGTGATATTAGGATTAGTGATGAAAGATGATACTTATAATAGTTATAAGTAAGATATTAATAACGATCTATCTATCGATAAATCGGTTGTGCGTTTGAGATCTACTTCAGATTTTGTGCACAATTTAAACTATCATTTCATAATTTTTGTGAACCTAGGGTTATAGATTGAATTGTGATTACCATATTATGATGATTTCTGCATTGGTGCAAGCGAATCTGTTTTCACGCCTACGAATTATGATCTACATTATTGTTTCTATTGTTGCTATTAATCTACATGTATAATATTAGTTCGATTTTTTTCTATTCCTTCGGTGATCTAGTTAGATCTGAATTTAGTTTTCTTATTAGGTGAGATAATCATTGCGTGATACAGATTTCGGTCGATGTTTAGGCTCTTCCGTTCCAAAATGTTGTTTAGTGATTATAATAGTGACTTAAGGACTAGTGAAATCGTTTATTTATTCCATAATCAAGTGTGCTTACTATACATAATAGCAAGCATAGTTGGTATAATGTTATGTTTTTGCATTTTTATCTTGAAGCGTATGGCTAAAAGTACATTTCAAGTATTTATCTTATGTAATACTTAGTACTTTACTGATGCAGTAATCAAAAATCATAAGATGGAAGGGACAGTGTTTACTCCTGCTTTAGAAGGAATGAAACATGTGAAGTCTGATGAAGGAGAGGTGCTTTCCAAGACATTTTTGGACGTCTGCAAACAGATATTACCTGTTATTGGTATGATGTTTTTTCTTATATATGAACATTTTTTCTGTCATCACTTCTATAGTTCTACGCACTGTTGTAAGTATCATACCAAATACCATCAATGTCACTCGATCCTTATCAAAATGACTGCATGTCACACTACATTTCTATAACCACTATATATGTTTTTTGCACCGATGCAAATCGTTAAAGGTGTCACTGTCGGAGGTTTAGTTTCTTACTCAGGTTTTCTCTTTGGGTCAGTTGGATAGAGTGAAATGTGGTCCATATCTGAGAACCTGACAACAGTACTCTACCTGTAAGCTGTCTGACTATAGGATAGATTTTAATAAGAGAAGGAACTAATAAAGAGTTCTAATGTTGAATTTGGGTAGACTATTAGTAAAATCTGTTGAATATTGACCCTGGTCAGTGATCACCATCTAATTTTGTTGATGTAATACTTCATCCCTATGTGTCTTTCTCTTGCATGGTGTAAAAGTTGCTTTCAGAAGTTGAGACTTATATTCTGTTTCCTTATCTGATTGTAGACAATTTTGGAGCAGCCATGGCTCTTGTCAAAACTGATGTTGGTGGTAATATAACAGTAAGTACTCTTTATACATCTTCTTGATGGACATTCACATTATTCTTCCATTCATGATTTTACATTATTTTTTATAGCTGAAATAATATATTATCTTAACCTTGCTGGCCGTATTTTTAATCTACTCCTGCATTTGCTTTTTTTTTTTTTTTTTTTTTTTGTATGTGGGATGAATAAATGTTGTCAATCCCTCATTGAGATAGTTATGCTGCTTTCTTGTGAGACAACTTAAGAAGTTTAGTGTACAGTTTGGACTCCATTTTATCTATTATCATCCTTACTATCCGTTGTTGTAATTACCATTTTCCCATTTTCCAATTTTCCTAAGTTTAAACACAACTAAACTGTGTATAATCATTTCATCTTTCAGAGGTTGGAGAACAAATATTTATCCAACCCAGTGGAATTTGAGAAGCTATACAGTATGGTTCGAGTGGAGGTTGAAGCCAAGAAAGCAGATGGATCATCAAGTTGCACCAATGGTCTTCTATGGCTAACTAGGTGGGGACCACTAACGTTTCTACTCATATGATTCTTCACAAATCAATAAAACTTAAAACATCTCTCATACTCAGAACTCAGAAGTTGTATGTTTGCAGGGCGATGGATTTTATAGTAGAATTATTCCGTAACTTGATGGAGCATGAAGATTGGGCCATGTCACAAGTTTGTTCAGAAGCTTATACTAAAACACTGAAGAAATACCATGGCTGGTTAGCCAGTTCAACTTTCTCGGTAAGCATTTAGCGCGTAAAATTTGACTGTGACACGAATCTATTGGGTATAGACTAATCACTTTATAGGTGTACGATTCCTTTTTATCAAAACTCTTTCTAGTTGCAGAATTGTTGTCCATTCGTGGTATTATATGATTTAAATCAATTTGTATATCAGTATCAAACGATAGCATACAAAATAGGACATTCTAGTTTTTTAATAAATACCGGTTTGTCTAGCTATTAAACAAAACCTCAATTGACCCATATTCATTTAAATGGGTTGAAATTGCAGCATATATCTTTAGTCTTGTAAAGGTTTAGTCATGACATGATTTATCCTCATGGGTACTTCAATTTTGTTGTTTGTTTGTTTTATTTGTTTGCAAATATTCAATTTCCTAGCTTAGATCAAATGTGGTTTGTTGGTATTCCAAAGTTTAGAGTTTCAAAACGGTTGTAATCCTTAGGTCTCTTCATCTTCTTGATGAAAAGTCCTCTTTATTTATTTAATTTTTGTTTTTCACCAAAAACAAACAAAATATTGTTTTTAGTCTTGTACAGAAAAATTGAACCAAGTACTTATTTTATACATTTTCATTATTATTATTATTATTAAACATCAAATTTAAATTCTTAAGTTTTAATCCTTAATACCTTATGCTTCTTACTTAATTTTTGTTTACCTCAAATTCGATTCACAGGTTGCGATGAAGCTTGCTCCAGATAGGAAGAAGTTCATGGCTGTTTTGGGTGAGAAGGGTGACATCAAATCTGATATTGAAACATTCTGTGCAACTTTCCCACCAATTCTTCAGGAAAACCACAAATTCTTGGTATGTTCATCTCATAAAAAGGCTTCATTTTTATGTTGATTCATGTTTTGTGCACAGGAAATTTTTATCGCAAATACTTCTAATCGTTTTATGTGACGTTTGACTCTGTTTTACAGGCTAGCCTTGGTCTGGATGAGATGAAGGCAAAGTAGTGACCAATAAAATTGCCGGCTGTGCTTGTTAATCCTCGTCGATGATATGCTATGAAAGAAGAAACTAAACTCATGTGTACTTTCTTTTACAATGAACTATATACTTGTAATCAACAAAAACATATTTATAATCTTTTTACTTGGTAATGAAAGTGTTATTGGTTAGACCCCAGTTTTTGAAGTTGTTACTTGTTACTACTTGAGAAAAATTATTTGTTGCTGTTCTGCCTATATAATCAGGGATGTCAATCATCACTAAGACCGATGAATATCCACCTGATCCAATCCAACTTTGGTGGACTTGGATGAACTGACTGTGAAATGAGAGATATATGTAGTAAGAATATTAATTTACCAACTTGTGGAAACTTTTCAGATCAAAATATATTCTTAGATTAACTTTAGTTTTGAAATAATTGATTAAACGGACAAAGGTTTCTCTGTTCGATTTTACTAGGGTAGGGCAAGTATGCCTAACCGAATTATTTTGTGATTATTTTTGACCATTTTCCTGGCTACTCCAAATGTGCTATTAGTGAAGTTTGAACAGTTAGACGTTTTGTGAAGATATCATGATGCCAAATCAATACGCATCTTGTGATGGTTTGGGAAATGATCATGTGATAACAATATATATATATATATATATATATATATATATATATATATATATATATATAATCCATATATGTTACATTCCTTGTTACAAAGTAATCAAAAGATAAAATATGATTCTAAATGCGTTGATAAATATTCAATTAAGTACAAGTCAAGGAAATCTCAACCACCTCCTTTTTACATCTAAATTGTGTCCACTAGTTTGAATTGGCAATAATATGTCATTGGAGAAGGTTAATGCTTCATGCATGCATACATTTCCATCTTTCAATCCTCTTGATTTCTTCTTCTGTTATCTCCATCATTATTATCTTCTTCCTGGCTTCATCCCATTTTTACAACTTGAAGTATTTATATTATATTTTACGTTATTATATGAGGACGAGGTCAGATCGTAAGGTATATGACCTCATCATCTGATGCAGGCTTAAAAAATGAATACTCATAAGGTGAAAGGTCTTTTTAACAGCCTCAGATGTATATCTCAAGTTTTCGGTCAGTTTCTATTTCTCCTTCCACAAGAATTAGGTTAATGCGCGAGCACATGTTTATTATGTTAATATAACTGTGAATATGCTTTGAGCAGATGATCAACAGAAAAAACAAGAAATACAGATCGGTGCTCCAACAGACGTGAAGCACGTTGCTCATATCGGATGTGATGGAACATCCGAAGAATCTCCTAGTTGGGTATGTTACTCACCTTAATTGACCTTCATATGCCATATGATTTATGTATATGAATTGTTTGTTTTATGACAAATTTTGCAAACAATTTTGTGAATTTTTAACAAGGGTATTCATTTTTGCAAATCAAAAATCTTGAGAGGGCAACTGCCCCCTTGTAGATCCGCCTATGTAGTTTTTATTTTTTTATTTTTTTATTATTGTTTCGAGTTCATTAAATTTTGCACAATGATGATGTAGCATCTTCGAATTTTATGAAGTAAGAAAAGTTTACATGGATGGTCCCCGTCGCATCTTTATATTCCTTTCCTTGAGTTTCCTTTATGAGTTCATTAAATTTTGCACAATAATGACATCACATCTTCGTATTATATAATATTATTATATTATTTATTTGTGTTGTATAATATTTGATGTCACATATTTTGTTGATTGGTACAGATGAAGGGGTTTGGTACATCTTCACAACGTCAAGCTACATCATCAAATGTATCGGAAGCTCCAAGTGATGGCCCTGAATGGGTTTCTGAAGGTTGGTTTCAATCATATTTTTTTAGGCCCGAACGAATCCCAAATATATGTAAAATTACAAATGAGATTCTC